>NW_015505769.1:335547-347376 GCF_001515645.1 Sinocyclocheilus grahami | reverse complement strand
CATTATACAGAGGCAAGATGAAAAGAAAAAATACCATCTAAACTTTTCTAAAGACAGTAAGTTCCCCTCAGACATGCATTCATATAAACTCCTAAATGAATCGCGATTTGTTTAGCATCTCAACCGATTTGAATCGTCACATATTTGAATCGATTTTCAACCGGCTCGCGGTTAATCGTTACATCCCTATTCACTGTAGTTGTCCGCTAGTAAAAACATAGTTTTATCAGTCATTATCCGTGTATGCCATTGTTTTGCGTTTACTACATTTCAGTGAATCAGGAGGCGCTGGCTGCTGTGAGTGAGTGGAGGCGGGGCTAATTTGCATATTCATAGATCAGCGTATAATAAATGAGGCAAGAGTGTTGGAGTTACAGTCAAGCTGTTTTAAGGCATGAGAAAATTATTTTCACAAGAAAAAACATTTAAATATGTAATTTTGGTTATCAAAGATAAGTTTTAAGGGATAAAATATTTGACTATGGGAGGACTTTAATAGAGTCCAAAAAACTCAGAAACGAATCAGCATTTTTAAACTTCCTGTTCCATTGTCTCAAAATAAATGTTTTTTGTTTTTGGAATGGGTTTTTAGATAACAGCCTGAAATATGGTCTGTGGTTAAAACAAGCTCAAAATAATGTTTTATTCTATGACATAAAATACATCATTAATACTCATGTTTTTTTAAGCTTTTTGCATCTTGAAAAAGACGATTGCTAACAAATGGCTAAATGGGACTCCAGGGACACACTAAACAGGTAAACTCATTTACTCACTCGTTAAAAATAAGAGGAAATATTCTTTTAAATCCTATCTGATTTAATGTCACTCCAACAGACGGTCTCTGTGTTTATTCTCTCTTGTCCAATATCTTAGTTGTGCGTTTGAATAGTCAAATAATCCTTCACAACAGCAACTCGAGTTCCTGTGAGGATCGGATAGGGACCGTTACCATGGTGAAGAAAGCGGGTATTTGTGAGTGAGACGGGACGGCACAGGCCTGCACAGCACTCTCCAGTCGCTCGCTCTCTCTCACTTTAACACATTTTCCTCTATCTCACCCCACTATCTCAGTTTTCTCACACGCTTAATTTTGCATCCCGCTGTGCTTATCTCCTCTCGCAGTCCTGCAGTGCCTTCTGAACACCAGACGAGATGGCAAAGGAGAAAGGACAACAAGGCAATAGAAAGCAGCCAAGATGATTTATGGAGCTCACTAATGTCACGGTCTACAGATGTGCAGGCGGTTTCGATTCATTAACATCTGTAACAGGTGTGCAGAAGAAGTTAGGACAACAACTGGAAAATCTGTCCCGGGTCCTGTGACGAAGGGGTCCAGAAATGGTCACTATATAAAACTAAGCTTCATTAAAGCCCCTAAGAATCATAGCTGTTACCAGAGAAATTAATAGTTGGGTAATGCATTAACAAGTTTCTGATATATCAGCACGCCTGCCATTTTGACACTGAAGACTGGAGTAATGATGCTGAAAATTCAGCTTTACATCACAGTAATAAATTACATTTGACAAAATATTACAACAGAAAACCGTTCAAATTGTAATAATATTTCAGTTTTTACTTTATTTTACTGTATGTCATAACTGACCCCAAACTTATGAATGGTAGTGTACATATTTTAAATTTAATTAGTTCATTTTAATGTGGGACATTATTAAAAAATGAACTAGCTTTATCGAGTCTCAAGTTATTTGAAATTAAAATATAACATTGAACTTTAATTCAATATTTAATTTTTGTTTCATGCATAGTCATTTTTCAAATAAAACAAGTAAAAATAATAATTGGCAGAATCCTGTTGTATACCACTGTGATTCAAAGACACTGCAAAAAGAATCATTCAATCATATATCTCTTAGTAAATCATAATACTGTATATAATTTACATCTATATTACCATATAAGTGTCTTACCACACTTTTTTTACACCTTTCAATGAAATAAACATTGAACTTTAATTCAATATTTAATTTTTGTTTCATGCATAGTAATTTTTCAAATAAACCAAGTAAAAATAATAATTGGCAGAATCCTGTTGTATACCACTGTGATTCAAAGACACTGCAAAAAGAATCATTCAATCATATATCTCTTAGTAAATCATAATACTGTATATAATTTACATCTATATTACCATATAAGTGTCTTACCACACTTTTTTTACACCTTTCAATGAAATTAAAAATGTGAAATGTCAGGATTCAACTCTATTCTATTCTATTCTCAGAAGAAACATTACCAGACCCTCAAAAACAAGCGATGAACACTGTTGTGATGCAATGCAGCACAGCACAGCTAAAGCTAATGGGAACGTTCTAGTTTTTAATCACTTGTTGTACTTAATGTACTTATTTACCAGTATGTACAGTACTAGATACAGCCTATTTAATTTCCACAGTGCACCTGTCAGAATGAGAGAGAATATGAACACAGACTGGATTACACTCACAAATAGAGGATTTCCTCATTCCCCCTCTTTAAACATCAGGACTAAAGGATGAATACTGTACGTGTGTGTAGTACATGTATAAACACTACAGCACTGAAGGACAAGCCCTGATAATTACTGCTATTAAATGGGTCAACGGTCACACACAAGTAGCTCCGTCCCATTCACAAGACAACTGCTGCTGTCACACATGTGTGTACAGTGACTCTGTGCAGTCTATCATTATCTCAGAGGGTGGGTGTGTGTGTGTGTGTGTGTGTGTGTGTTTATGGGACCACGACTGTAACCAGGAAACACAAAGCGCAGCTTCTAATAGACTGCTTGAGTAAACAGACCTCATGAAAGGAAAGCACTTTCATTATGAATGCTTTATTCAATCCATCCGGTTCTTCCTTCAGTCATTTTCAACTCAGTTCAATTCCTTCATCTGCCATTTCGACATTTGTCCATCTGGCATTCAGAAAGACTGCAAAGATGTAACACTTGGTAGGTGTTTGCATCTCAAAAACACATGAAACTGCCAACAGAGTATGACTAAGTATTCATACTAAGTATTCTTCAAGTATTAATCAACCTAACTACTAGGGATGCACGATATATCGGCCACCATATCGGTATCGGCCCATATCGGCTCATTTTTTCTGTTATCGGTATCGGCCTGATAAGAAAATTTGGCCGCTATCTTAAAGCCGATAAATAATGCATTATTTCCTTTAGAGACACTTCAGATGCGCGCTGTTCGTTTGCAGCCTTTTGTGCAATTGTACGTTGTAATATTGTGTTTATTTGATGTATATCTGATTTATCTCATATAGAATGCGTTTGGTTAAGTTAAAAGAGCGCTTCAGTTTACCGGTGATCGTCTTTAGCTCAGCGCACGCAGCTCAAACAGCAGTGCACAACATTAATAACTATGATTGGGAATGTTGTGTATATAACATTATATACAATTCTGTTTTATTGATCTGTAGCGCATTCATTTTGATTCTTTACACGTGTAATGATGTCCAGTGACTTGTTTGCATTATTTATGCATTATTTTATTTATTTGTAAGACTTTTTTATGACAAAATTTGGCAATTGGAGAGTAAAAATATTTTTAAAACGTACACCGTTCAAACTAGGCTGCTTATGTTGAAGTGTTTGGGATGTGGCTTTTAATGATGAGACCTTTTTTGTAATCAGGCTCTCAAAAAGTATATAACAATTTGGATATAGATTTATCGGCCAACATATCGGTTATCGGCTTTCAAAAATAAAGAATAATCGGTTATCGGTATCGGCCAAAATTTTCATATCGGTGCATCCCTACTAACTACCCCTTAACGTCTAGCATTGCTGCCATTTTGGTTCTTCTTACACTATTTTCACTGTCGAAAAAATTCGGGGTCAATAGGATTTACATTTCATTTTTTAGGAAATTAAAACTTTTATTCATTAATGATGCATTAAACTGATCAAAAGTGACAGTAAAGACATTTATAATATACTACAAATGATTTCTATTTCAAATAAATGAGTTCTTTTGAACTTTGTTCATCAAATAATACAATTATAAGCAGCACAACTTTATTCAACATTGATAATTTTGAAAATGTTTCTCGATCATAACCTTTTCAGATTAAACAATTCATATATTAAACAGTTGTTTTTAAATTGTAATAATATTTCACAAGATTACTCTTTTTACTGTATTTTTGGTCAAATATGGACCTGGTATACAAGAAAGTATACATTAAATTGGAGCTTTCTTCTAATGTAGAGTTCGAAGAAGATGAGAACGGCTTTTACTTATAGTCAAAAACGTAATCTATCATGAATCCACATAGCAACCCCAACTACCTGTACAGCCAAACAATTTTTCACTTATACTTTCAAAGAATTTAGATGAACTATATTAAAATAGTGCTGCCATTCATGGCATGTTAGATGACAGAACGTCCCAGTAAATGGATTTCCATCAGAATGCATGAGTTTTATATTTTGTGACCTTGAGATACAATATAAGCCTAAATAGGTTATTCCTCATCTGATGGAATCAAATGGCATATGTTATTATTGAATGGACAAAACGTACTTCAGATGATGCTGTACAGAGGTCAAAGGTTTGCTGTGGCAACTTACAGGTGGTTAAACGAGAAAACATCACTCAGAATCACATACGAGCTCTCAGTACAAGGCTAGAAGGTTCCCAGAACAACATTTTTCCAGTATTTGTTTGTTTTTAGCAGGTTGGGCTCCAAATCATTTTGTCCCAGGAAACACAAAAACACATGTCCCAGAATTCACAGCAAAATAACCATTGTAATGCCTGCTAACGTGCATCAATGTAAATCTGACAGACATAAAGGTTATCATTAGGCTACATTAGCGTGCTGAAGAGGAAATGTCGCTCTGAAGATCACAGGCTGGTTAATGTATGAGAGCAGAAACCATGAACAAAAGCAAAGGTCATTCTTGCAGCAAACAAAACCACACTGGACTTGCGACTATCAGATCACGACGGAAATAATGTCAAGGACGAGCTGGCAGGTTCAACGTGTCACTGTGAGAGAATCAAGACTGCACAACGCTTGATTAATAACTGAAGCAAAACTGTATATCCCATCATTCCGTGATGCTCTTTTAGCATTTAAACCCTTATTGATCAATGCACATGTTTTATTTTAAGTCTTCTATTCCTTTTAGACCTAAATCTCACATTTACTGCCGCAACCCAAAGCTAATGTTCAGATTCGGAAGTTGTATTTTATCTGGCAGGTCATCTGGATCAGATCTGCGTCCCAGTGGACGGCCCCGGCTCTGAGGGGCTCAATCGCTGTATTACACTAACACAACAGACCCACAAGACACTGCTGACACTCAAGTTCTTGAGGAAGCAGAATATTCTCTCTTGTGGAAAATGTGTTATTACATTTGATCTGGCTCATAATTATTACTGAGAATGATTTGGTGTTAAATGTCCTGAACCCACCATAGCCTGATGATCACAATAGTCTCAACAAGGATCTGAATATACCAGCATGATGGTAACCTAGCAGTTAAAGATCTGTACTGGCAACACGAAACACTAAGACAAGGAGTTTAAAGGAGTGTGAAGAATGCTATTGTGTTGAACTACTCGCTAAAGATGAATCTGCAGCTAAACAGTTTTAAATAAACCTAGAGGCTAAAGTTTGTGAACAAACTTTGATGTTGGCTTGAGAAAGCCAACATGGGTAGCCCTGAGGCAAAAGAGCCAGATCACATGTGTGTTCGGTGTTCTTGAGCAGGCCTCGCCACACAAAAATATAAATAAATAAAAAATGTACAACAGTTATTGTTTTTGTAATATTTTTTATAGACTCTTGCTATGTTGTATTGTAATAAAGAAGCTTATTATGGCAACAAAATTGCCGGTAACACTTTGCAATAAGGTTCCATTAGTTAATGTTAGTTAAACTAACATAAACAATACACAATACATTTATTATAGTATTTATTAATCTTTATTAATGTTAATGTTAGTTAACGAAAATACAGTTGTTCATTTGTTAGTTCACAGAGCATTAACTAATGCTACCAAGCACAACTTTTGATTTTAGTAATGCATTAGTAAATGATGAAGTTAACATTAACTAAGATTAATAAATGCTGTAGAAGTATTGTTCATGCTTAGTTCATGTTAACTAAAGTAGTTAACTAATGAACCTTATTGTAAAGTGTTACCAAATTGTCAATACCTACATTTCACAATAAGCTAATTACAAGCAATAGCGCAAAAAAGCAGGTTTATTCAGTCATGAGCAATGAGTGAAAGTAAGAGAAGTGGAGTTCAATGACATGTTGCTAGGGTGTTATTAAAGGGGTCATATGATGTTGCTAAAAAGAACATTATTTTGTGTATTTGGTGTAATGAAATGTGTTTACGCAGTTTAAAGTTCAAAAAACACATTATTTTCCACATACTGTACATTATTGTTTCTCCTCTATGCCCTGCCTTTTTGAAACGCATTGATTTTTACAAAGCTCATCGGTCTGAAAAGCGAGGTGTGCTCTGATTGGCCAGCTATCCAATGCGTTGTGATTGGCCGAATACCTCAAGCGTGAGACGGCGTGGCTGACTCTTAACTTTTATAAAGAATATCTCTTTGGATTTGAGACTTTAGTCTTTGCAACTTTACAGATCTTCTTTATGCACCAAGAGCTTGTAACACTCCAAAGAGAAAGGAACAACTGAAATCGCATCATATGACCCCTTTAAGGTAGTCTGGGTGGTTGCTAGGACATTGCAAGATGGTTGCTAGAGTGTTCTGGGTGGTTGCTATGGTGTTGCTATGCGGTTGCTAGGGCATCCTGGGTGGTTGCTAAGGCATTACTAAGGTATTCTGGGTGGTTGTTTGATTATTGGAGTATGTTTTACAAGAAAATGCTATATCAGTTTTGCCACTTCAAAATTTCATGTTTATTTGAATGTTACTTGCCTTTTTTCTTTTTTTTTTTTTTTTTTAGAGTGAAAACTGTTAGAAGTAAATCATACACCAATTTTTTTCCCAGTGTAATTGAAATAAATCAGAAGAAAATCAAATAGATATTAGATGAAACACTAACGAAAATTAGAAATGTTGCCTTTGCAGCTAACTGAAAAAAATAATGATCAAATAATTTAATTAAATAGTAATTAAATAATAAGAGTTGAATTAAATAATAAGAACTCAAATACCAAAATAACTAAAACTAAAAGAGTAGGCTACATTATAACTACATAGAAATATAGTTCAAATCAGAGAGCTTTATCCTGAAGACATGCAAGGCTTTTTAAAGCTAAAGTGTGTCATTTCTGCATTACTAGCAAAAATGGAATAGCAAAAATAATGTTTTCAAACATATTTCCTGAACACTCCCCCTATCAGCCATTGGTCGGTCAAACAATTAGCTCCGCCCCAAATTCACACCAGTGTTGCGCAAACAAACAGAGCACTGTTTACACTTTTTGGGGAAACTGACATCTGAAGGTCCATTTATAGTTGTTCCTACATCATGAACTGGGATAAGAAAGTTTAACATTAAAAAAACGACACGCTTTAAGACATTTTTTTTTTTGTAAACCAACATGAGATCTTTATGGAAAAACTCTTAAACCCAAATGCATCTGGGGTCAATGGGGAAGAATAACCAAAACACAATCTGTCACTGTGCCCTGAATTATCTCGGGTTGATTATCTTAAGTCCGATTACATCACAGATGGGGGTCGGCATTATATACAATCCCTCATCAATGAACACAACTGGACATTCCCAACCACCTGAGCTCAGCGGATCTCCCCAGAGGGCATCTCAAGATGTCACAACATGCATTCACATATAGAACACAGTGTAGCAGCCCCATGCACGCTGCAAGAAATGAATAACTAAACCCGCACTCCTTCTTACATGCAAGGAGATTATTTGGCCGTGCTTAGTGATGCAATGAGCATCTGCGTGAGAAATGAAATGCATTAACTCTATGAAGGTGCATGTGCTCTGCAAGCTCTTTACCTTATTGCAGTACAGCATCCAAACCTCATACAGTCTCTCGGTCGATGCCATTCTGCACCGCAAGCTGTGAGCATGTAGGCAGAAATCTTCCCGATAATAACCCCGATTATATTATGGTCGATATTCCCGAGCCCTCATGGTGTCAACATCCTGCCAAAAGGAGTTTGCCCAACAAATCCCACCAATGGGTGAATCTGTGTTAATCCAGGGTGACAGATCGTGTCATTTCCCCGGTGCACGGTGAAATCACATCCATCATGTGAACGATACGAATCCCAGACGACTTGGACTTGTGCGTTTCCGGGCAGTTTTCCACCAGCAGCTTTTCGATATTCCAAAAATTCCTCTGTTCTTCCAAGCCCTGTCGACAAACACAGCACACGTTACAAACAGCAATGGATTTCGATGCCGCACGAATGCATTGCAAATTCCAAAAACGAATGTGCATGCCACAGGTAACAGTAAATGTGCAATGCATGACTTTGAGAGAAGGAAAAAATATCCCAAAATAAACAGAGACCCATGACATCATCCCAGGCCAACTCAACATGTTCACAGAGCCAACATTATATCCCAGGCCTTGAAATAGCATGTAAACTATATCTTAACTCAATAACTTGACCATATCGGTTCAGATTATTTCCATGCATTTATTATGTATTGATGCCCAAAGATTTGCACATATTGCAAAGAGCTGATCTAGAACTCTGGGTGTTACTGTAAGATATAGATCCTAAACAAAAACACAGAATCTAGATTCAGATAGAAACTTACTCCTAGAGGTTGTGAAAACGTTCAACACCTAAAACAGTCAGCATTATCTTGCCTAAACTATTTACTTCAGATTTAGATACTTACGAATACCCCCTAAAATCAACACTTGTCATATTATAAAGACCAGATCATAATAAACAAGTGGCAGCGGCATATACAATATTAATACTAATACTGTGCATGAATAGATGAGCTCACTATGGCTGTGAAACTCACCTGCCTCAACAAAAGCAGCCCGTCGAAACTCCCGACCCACAGCTCGTGCTCTGCTGAAGAATCCAGGAATGTTGCATGAACTGAAAGCGCCACTGACATTTAAAGCATGTCGGTTTCAACCACCCAAACTAGCTTTTGACTCATTTAGTAACTAGATAAGCCTGACAGCCCGGATGCATGAGACGAATATCATCGCACTGGACTGGGACGGGCTCGTTACAAAGCCACGGCACGGGCTCGAGTGGCTTGAAGGTAGGTGTGTGTGTGTGTGTGTTTTTCTTCCCCATATGTTTTACGACAGGCCGCACTCCTTTACGTTGCCTATGTGGAGCTCATGTGAGTCGCAAAGGCGTGGCTGAAACTGGCGAAACGACCAATCCCACAAAGGCTTGGCCTAATGAATATTAATTACACCATGCTGACGTTGCTACGAATGCTTCCTTGCGATATTTTTTGACAGTCACATTGTACAAAATGTAGTTAAAAAATAATAGTATAATATATATATATATATCAGTATAATACTATTCTTTTTGATAAATAATAAATATATATATAAACAAAGATTGAAAATAAAAGCCACATTTGGTCATAATCTATGTATATCAAAATAACAACAACAACAAAATCTGAAAAATTAACTTTCATATCTAAAGATTTATAGAAAAGACGTTCCAAGTTAAATTCACGTTTATCATGCTCGAGTCAGGCCAGGGTGTTCGGTTACGTAATCTAATTAATATTCATAAGCACGCTTCAGCAATTCGCCAATTGACTAGCGTTCACATGCCAACGTATGCCTGTCAGCCAATCAGATAGGCTCACTGTATACACATGAATTTGCATAATTAATATTGATAAGATGCATTCATCATAGTAAGATTATGCTAAATTCAGCCTCAACAATTCGGTCGTCGCTATTTTTAGATCTATAATTAATGTACTTCAAGTTACCTTGACATTAAATATACTGTTTTTTGCGAGCATGAGAAGTTAAAAAGTGCAGAATCTATTTGACTATTTTGACAAAATATGACCTCCCTCTGCTGGCCAGAGAACGCAAATACAGAAATACTCGCAGCTCAAATAAAAGTTCATCAGATGCAACACAAACTGCTAGAAATGAAATATTTTTTGAAAATATAAATCAGTCAAATTAGATAAGCTTGTAAAGTTGCACGGGAAAAGTCATTAACTGAACAAGAACACTTACAGAAGAAAAATATAGAAAATTATATATGACATTTTTAATTGGCAGGAACTTAAAAGTTAGAATCTCACTTTTGAATCTACTGCATTAAGAAATGGTACAAGGCAAAAAACAAAAGACAGGACACCAAAGAGTTCTGAAACGGAGTAAGAATATATTTATCATGTCTAAATATCTCATACAGTTAACATGTAAAAAAAAAAAAACAGTAAATATAATATCGGTCACAGTTACAGCTGCTCAGTCCTTCAGTTTCACTTTGATTGGGTTGAGGCAGTGTAGATGGGTAGTTGAACAGCACAGCATTGAAAGTTCGGTTTATTTTTTCACAGGATTAAAACGTGCAGTTTCTTCGTACAGAGCAAGAGGAGGATTTGGATATTTGAACACAGAGATACACACAAACACATGTACTGTACACACACCCGCATGTTCACTGGCATAGGTTGAGTGGGTGATGCACTAATGAACTCCACACACACACACACACTCACTCTCACTCTCACTCTCTCTCTCTCTCTCACTCTCTCTCTCTCTCTCACTCTCTCTCTCTCTCTCACTCTCTCTCTCTCTCTCACTCTCTCTCTCTCTCTCACTCTCTCTCTCTCTCTCACTCTCTCTCTCTCTCTCACTCTCTCTCTCTCTCTCACTCTCTCTCTCTCTCTCACTCTCTCTCTCTCTCTCACTCTCTCTCTCTCTCTCACTCTCTCTCTCTCTCTCACTCTCTCTCTCTCTCTCACTCTCTCTCTCTCTCTCACTCTCTCTCTCTCTCTCACTCTCTCTCTCTCTCTCACTCTCTCTCTCTCTCTCACTCTCTCTCTCTCTCTCACTCTCTCTCTCTCTCTCACTCTCTCTCTCTCTCTCACTCTCTCTCTCTCTCTCACTCTCTCTCTCTCTCTCACTCTCTCTCTCTCTCTCACTCTCTCTCTCTCTCTCACTCTCTCTCTCTCTCTCACTCTCTCTCTCTCTCTCACTCTCTCTCTCTCTCTCACTCTCTCTCTCTCTCTCACTCTCTCTCTCTCTCTCACTCTCTCTCTCTCTCTCACTCTCTCTCTCTCTCTCACTCTCTCTCTCTCTCTCACTCTCTCTCTCTCTCTCACTCTCTCTCTCTCTCTCACTCTCTCTCTCTCTCTCACTCTCTCTCTCTCTCTCACTCTCTCTCTCTCTCTCACTCTCTCTCTCTCTCTCACTCTCACTCTCACTCTCACTCACACTCTCACTCTCACACTCACTCTCACTCAGGGTTGAGGCAGTGTAGATGGGTAGTTGAACAGCACAGCATTGAAAGTTCGGTTTATTTTTTCACAGGATTAAAACGTGCAGTTTCTTCGTACAGAGCAAGAGGAGGATTTGGATATTTGAACACAGAGATACACACAAACACATGTACTGTACACACACCCGCATGTTCACTGGCATAGGTTGAGTGGGTGATGCACTAATGAACTCCACACACACACACACACTCACACACTCTCACACTCTCTCACTCTCTCACTCTCACTCTCACTCACACTCTCACTCACACTCTCACTCTCTCTCACTCTCTCTCTCACTCTCTCTCACTCACACACTCTCTCTCTCTCACTCACACACTCTCTCTCTCTCACTCACACACTCTCTCTCTCTCGCTCACACTCTC
>NW_015505769.1:323436-334891 GCF_001515645.1 Sinocyclocheilus grahami | reverse complement strand
CTCACACTCACACTCTCACACTCTCACACTCTCACACTCTCACACTCTCACACTCACACACACACACGACATCTGGCTCCTGCATTCATGGCTCAGTTTGATGACCTCACTCGTTGGGAGTTGGATCAAATCCAGTGATTTGCAGTTAGTTCACGATGTGATTGGCTGCTGTGAACACCAAACAGGAAGCTCTGATCACACACTGACATGGTCTATATTCAGAATAGCATACTGACAGTATATACCGTAGTATGCATGGAATACTTGGGTGACCTACTACATTGGCCAAAATGTGCAGCATACATATGAGCGCACAGCATGGAATAAGACACAAGTCACAGCTTGTTTCTGTCCATGATGAAAGAGAAAATGTTGCATGAAGTGACCAATCATATAGCTTGACGTGTGCAGTTTCTTTACTGTAGTTTACAGAAAGTTGGGTGGGACATATAAAAAAATTGCTTGTTTAAAAACAGCTAATTGTAGGGCTGCACGATTTATGGGACAAACTGTGATTTTTCTGATAAAAATTGTGATTCAAAAACAGGTTTGCTGTGCTTGTTTATAGGGCTGCACAATTTGGCTAGTTTTTATTATATATAAATACGAGTATAACATACATAATATATTATTATTATTATATAAATATATTAAACAAATAAGAAATATTAGTATTGCAATATTTCACACTAAAATTAAAATCATCAAGTATTTAATAATAATAATAATAAAATATTTAAATAATAAGAAATATTAGTTTTGTAATATTTTACAGTAAAATTAAAATAGAGTATTTAAGAAAAACTATTATTATTATTATTATTATATAGAAATAAAAATATTCAAAAAAGAAATATTAGTATTGTCATTTTTCATTTTACAGTGAAATATAACAATACTAATATTTCTTATTTGAATAATTCTATTTCTCAATAACAACAATAATAATAATATATTAAACAAAATAAGAAATATTAGTTTTGTTGTATTTCACTGTAAAATGAAAATAGTTTAAGAAAAACATTATTATTATGATTGATAAAAGAAATATTCAAATAAGAAATATTAGTATTGTCATATTTCACTGTAAAATTAAAAATGTCAAGTATTTAAGAAAGATATACATTTAATAAATGAAAAAGCAGCCTTTGAGATTTCATAAACGCACTGTATCACAAATTCAGTTTTATTTGGATTAATCGTGCAGCCCAAGCTAACAGGCTTTTAGTTGAGGTCACAGACATTAACGAGTTTATACTTGCTCTTGTTAATCAGGAAATGTCTGGGCAGATGTTTGATTGGCTAAAAATGTAGACACGCCCATGAGTGCAAGATGATGTCATCAATACTTTGGTCCATATAGAGATGGGATTTAGTGAGATTTCACTGTGGGCGGGGCTACTGTAGCATGATGTGACATAAATACAAACTAAGTGAACGGCAAAACGACCAAATCTAGCTGCTGGTTAGGACGGATTATTATGGAATATATTCATCGAGAAATGGACAAGAAACAGACGAGATGGAGACAGAAACAGACGGCGAGGTTTAGGAGAAATCCCACATGCCGTCCTCGGGCTCGGGGTGGGTGGGTGACGGGGTGTTGCAGGTCTGGGTGGGGGTTTCAGATGGAGGCGTGTCTGGAGGACAGGACACTGGCACGGCTGGATACATCAAACTGAGGAAAGAGTCCCTCGTGTGTTTCTTCACCTGGAAGATCAATACAGATCACTGAAGGAATGAATTTAGGCTACACTGGAAGACTGAAGACAGGGTGAATCTGAGTGAAAGCTTGATGAAAGGGTGAATGTACCTGTCTGAAGAAGGGATGGGTGAGGAGAGCTGTCGCAGACGGCCTGAACGACAAACACATACTTATTACTTTGGGTTAAATCAAAGTAAAAAAAATATTTTTTATATTTTAGATATTTTCTCAAATATTCTCTGGACGGTGCAAAATTAGCATTTCATCGCCCTGGCAGGTGAACTGAGAAAATAATAGATATAATTTTACCAGTCGTGATCGATAGATAGATAGACAGACGGACAGACGGACGGATAGACAGATAGACGGATAGACTGATAGACGGATAGAAGGATAGACGGATGGATGGATGGGTAGATAGATGGATAGATGGATAGATGGATGGATGGATGGGTGGATGGGTGGATGGGTGGATGGATAGATAGATGGGTGGATGGGTGGATAGGTGGATGGGTGGATGGGTGGATAGATGGATGGGTGGATGGATAGATAGATAGATAGATAGATAGATAGATAGATAGATAGATAGATAGATAGATAGATAGATAGATAGATAGATAGATAGATAGATAGATAGATAGATAGATAGATAGGTGGATGGGTGGATGGGTGGATGGGTGGATAGATAGATGGATAGATGGATGGATGGATGGATGGGTGGATGGGTGGATGGGTGGATAGATAGATGGATAGATGGATAGATGGATAGATAGATAGATAGATAGATAGATAGATAACCATAAAACCCGATGTATCAAATATAAATATCTATTCCAAAAATACATTATTTGAGCATATATTGCATGAAGTTTCAACAGACAATTTGATTTTAAAATGTAATCATTTTTTCTGAATATTATTTCATGTCAGGCTCATGTCAGAGGGTTTACTAAAATCTAAAATCCTGATCAACTCTAATCCTAAAAAGCCTCATCTTAAATTAGTACTCATCCATTTTTATTATTACATTTTTTTCCCCAAGTCCACTTATAATATTAGTAAACTTCAAACAGTTTTGGATATTTAATTGTGCATGCTCATTTTTTAGATTATCTGTGCCACAATCACATTTTTTAAAACACTAAGTTGTCTCGCTGTTTATACATTGTTTGCGGTTATATACTGTCTATAACGCTACTGTTGGGAAGAGCTTTCGTGTCTGGAGTGTGTGTGAACGTCACCTGTCGCAGCAGCTCAGGACTCAGCCAGGGCAACAGAGACGGACTGTGCTGAGGCATGTCAAACACAGCTCTCATCCTCTTGCCATCCTTCATCAGACTGTACACGCTCTGAAGCCCCGACAAACACACACGGCCTTCAGCTGACAGCAGCACATGACTGGCCTTCACACCCCTGCAGGACGCACGAGATGAGGAGACCAGATTCATTCAGGTCTCTGTCAAACAGTCATCGTGTGCTCACCTGTGCACGTAACCCATGTGATGCAGGTACTCCAGCGCTCGGAGCACCCCGTACAGCAGGTACGCCATCAGAGACTCGCTCATTCCATCCGGAAAATACGACCTGAGCAGAGAGTCTGCAGAACCTGAATGAGGCGCGTGCGGAGAGGGAAATAAAACAAGGGAAGGATGGGAAACGAAAGAGGATGTGAATTCCAGGTGACTCTTACCATAGCTCATGAGAGGAGACAGCACCCAGAGCTGACAGCACGAGCTGAACACCAGTCTGGACGTCAGCACACACACACACACACACACACACACACATACATATACATACATATATATATAAAATAAATTACCATTTCACAATTACATAAAAGCCTGATGTATCAGATATGAACAATTACACACAAAAAAGTTATTTAAATATTACATTTTATTTATATTTTTTAGTTATATTATTTATTTATATTTAATAAATAATAAGATATTTATATTTAAGTTTCAATAGACAATTAGATTTTTTTTAAATGTGACTATAATTTCATATGCCAGGCTTTATTAAAATCTAAAATCTAATAAAGCTTAATTTGAAAACTGTAGAAATCAGTGTGCTGTTCACATACGCATGTACACACCATCAGCTGCAGCAGCTCATCTTCTGTACACTCATCCAGGTTAGTGTTTTTTACCGCCACCAGCCGGCCAGACAGTGTGTGTCGTGCCATGCTCACCTGACTGAGGTTATTAAAACCCCGGCCTGCACACACACACACACACACACACAAAAACAGTGATACTTCTCAATCTAAGCTACATGATATAAACATGAGACTTCAGGGAATAACTAACACATCATAATATATAAAGCATTTCACGGTCCCTACCCAGTTGTGAGAGCAGCTGATAGTGGGCGGAGTCAGTGGAAAGATCTGTGATGTCATCTTCATCCGTCAACACAGAACACGGAGACACATCACTGCTCTGTCACACACATAAACACACATGAACAAACATATAGTGCACTGCGCACACACACACACACACACAGCTCTACCTCATATTTAAAACCCTCCACACAATGATAGTTAGGGTTCTAATTCTGGTGAAGGCATAAAATGTAAATAGAATTAATAAGGCACTTCCTGTCCTGTGACTAACACTAATGTGATGCTAGAGGAAGAGAAGTTTTCTTTAAAAAATGTTTAATTGAAATAAAGCTGAAATAAAAATAAATATGGTACAACTTTAGATTTGGGAACACATTCACTATTAACTAAGAGTTTTCTCCTAATTTACTGCTTGTTGATAATAAGTAAAGTAGTTGTTGTAGTAGTTATGATTATGTATTGGGTAGAGTTAAAGGACATAGAATATGGTCATGCATTATATGTGTTTTATAAGTACTAATAAACAGACAATATGCTAGTAATATGCAATCTAATAAGAAACTATTTAAAAGTGAATAGTGTTCCCTAATCTAAAGTGTTAAATATATAATAAGTATTTGAAGAGAAACTTAAAATGAAAATGAGAAACTGGAAATAAATAAACTAAAACTGAACAAAAAACAAATAAATAAATAAAAATAAAGATAGATAATACTAAATAACAAAAAAAAAAAAAAATACAAAAGCACATAACATTAATTTTTATTTATTTATTACAATTAAAATAAAACTTAAAATATAATAATAAAAGCTAATTCAAAAATATTAATAAAAACTATAATAGTAATACTAAAATAACACTACTGAGAAACACTGATCTTTCGCAGATCAGACCACTTCTAGTTAAGATGGAGGTTAGTGGGTTGCAGAATATTTAAAGGTATTAGTGAAATTAGAGACTAACATAAATAGCATTTCAGAAATTGCATTTACATGTTATCTCTTCATGCATTCCCTGGGATTAAAACACATGACCTTGGTTTTTGCTAGAGTCATTGAGCTACAGTAGCAGTGATTTCTAATAAGAAATGAAAAAGAAAAAAAAAAGATTACATTTAGTGATTAATTTCATAGTTTGTAATGCTTTACTCCAAGGTCATTCAATCCCTCATAAGTACAAGTCTTAAACCTCCAGGTTTTTTTGCTTTGAATAATGCTGTAATATTCGAATGCTGCGATTCATCAGTGCATCAAATGCATGCATTACATAACTCTGAACTGTAGGGGGTGATAGAGTTATATTCTGATCTCTGTGCCATTAAACCAGATTTGTTATTATTCAGTTAGCTTCTATAAACACGTCAACACTATAACATTTTAGACTTGAACTATTTAAGCTTTTAACTGTATATTGAATCATTTTCTGAAATGCCTCTTTAGTGATTTAATGGGAAAGTGACTTTCAGAATTGTGATTTGCTTTGCACTTCTCGGCCACCGTATGACCCAGATTGCTTTAGTCAAACACCAAATATTTCTGCCACAGGATGGGAATACCTAAAGACAACCCACAGATATCGCCTTCAGCCAAAGACACGGGACAACAGCACAAGTGAGCTTTCATCCAGAACCATGGAACAGAAACACTGCTTTGTGATGCCCAACACAATGGATCCACTCAAATCTCAGATCGCACTTCAGGAAAACAGCAATCTGAAGCTCACTGGAGTTTGTGAATATGCATCGATGTTGCTCTGGCATGACTGTGCTCTCTCATATCCTACAGGGCTTTTCACACTGACAACTATTTGCAGTGACAAAGCAAACGGAAGTCGTTCATTTTAAATCAGAGTCTGTGATTTAAGGTGACTTGGGCATTCTTGCCTGATGCCTTCAAACACACTGAAGCCACGATCGATTATTAGACTCTACTGACCGAGCACTGATGGCTGATGTCTTCATACTGCTCCTCTATGCTGATGGACTGGACTTGTGAGTGGGAGGAGATACAGGTGCAGTCCTGAGGGGAAGAGGGGAGGAGACATGAGACATGCCCCCCACCCCGCAAATGAATATGGAGATGAATACGACTATATCCACAGTATGCATATGCATGGGCTTTTCACACTGACAACTATTTGCAGTGACAAAGCAAACGGAAGTCGTTCATTTTAAATCAGAGTCTGTGATTTAAGGTGACTTGGGCATTCTTGCCTGATGCCTTCAAACACACTGAAGCCACGATCGATTATTAGACTCTACTGACCGAGCACTGATGGCTGATGTCTTCATACTGCTCCTCTATGCTGATGGACTGGACTTGTGAGTGGGAGGAGATACAGGTGCAGTCCTGAGGGGAAGAGGGGAGGAGACATGAGACACGCCCCCCACCCCGCAAATGAATATGGAGATGAATACGACTATATCCACAGTATGAATATGCACGAATTGAGCAAGGGTGGGTTGAAGGGCAAAGACACGGCAAAAGGAGGAGATGATTATGGAAACGCTGCAGTGCAGAGTCAACCTTGCCATGTTTGATTAAGCCGAGGTCTCAGGAATGTTCCGTATTCAATGCAAAACATGAAACCATTTTTGTTTGTTTTTACAAAATGAGCAACAAGTTATGCTTATAGAACCTTTCCTGAATCTGGAACATTTCTTTATGACATTAAAGGAATAGTTCACCCAAAAATTAAAATGTGCTGAAAATGTACTCACCCTCAGGTTGCCCATGATGTAGATGAGTTTGTTTCTACATCAGATTTGAAGAAATGTAGCATTCCATCACTCTGCAGTGAATGGGTGCCGTCAGAATGAGAGTCCAAACAGCTGATAAAAACATCACAATAATCCACATCTTATGTAGCCAAAAGCTGCGTATTTGTAAGAAACAAATCCATCATTAAGATGTTTTAGCTTTCGCTTCTGGCCAAAATATGAGTCAATAATCCATAATAATGCTTCCTCCAGTGAAAAAGTCCATCCCGCTGTCTTCTCATATCAAATCCACCCACATATTTGTTTAGAGCTGTTTTAGCTTGTAAATGGTGCTTTATCTGTTTATATTTCTCTCCTGATTGATACAAGATGACTTTTTAACTGGAGAAAGCAGTATTATGGATTATGAACTCGTATTTTAGCTGGAAAGAGGTCTGAAGTTAAAAAAACGCCTTGATGGATTTGTTCCTTACAAACATGTAGATTTTTGCTTCACAAGACATTAACTGATGGACTGGAGTGGTGTGGATTACTTGTGGATTACTGTGATGTTTTTATCAGCTGTTTGGACTCTCATTCTGACGGCACCCATTCACTCCATTGGTGAGCAAGTGATGTAACGCTGCATTTCTCCAAACCTGTCCCAATGAAGAAACAAACTCATCTACTTCTTGCATGGCCTGAGGGTGAATACATTCTCAGCAAATTTTCATTTTTGGGTGAACTATTCATTAAACAGACACATGATGACACACTGTAATTTACCCCAGGTTTTGATGTCTGAATGTTATTTTATTAAATTACTTACAAACAATGCAAAATTAAAATGTTTTTAACAGCTGTTAATCATTTTGACAGCATTTAATTATGTATTATCGAGAGAAACAACCCAACTTTTGTTTGTTTCTACAAACAAGTCATGCTTAAAGAACCTTTATTGAATCCAGGACATTTCTTTATGAGCGAGACACTGACACAAGCCTCCTGGATTAAGAGGTGAGGTGGAGGATCGGTGATATTAATGAGGACGCTTATTATTAAATGTGCTGATATCTAGGGAATAGAGAATAACCAGGCCATGGATATTGTTCAGCGAACATCTTCAGCCTATAAAAAACATCCCTGAAGCGCTACTACTATACTGAACACTAAACCCAGAATCCTCATGCAAACACATTCTGATACCCAGAAATAAACACAGAAAGCATGAAATACAGAATGCATTGAGCTTTGTGCAAACAAAGATTTGACTCTCACCAGAAACGACATGAGGTGCTTTTGGCTGAGCTTGGCGCTTCACTGGAGTTCATTTATCCGATTCTGGAGACAGCGAATAACAATTAGTCCATCTGCAAAAACACTCCTGCAAGGGTTTCCATTGTGTCACGCTACATTTTTCATTGCAAGAAAATTTGCCCGAAAAGCTAAATGTTTTTCGCTTACCTGGCTTTGCTCGGATTTCACCGCGTAAAACACACAGACTTCATCTCATCTTACGCTGCTCCATTAGAGTCCTATGAAGCAAACCATCAGCAGAGAAGCTTTCAAGCACATATCAGCTTTCAGGGCTTAAATGGCATTACATATGATCTAGATCCAAAGCATCTCATCTCGATTTTCTAAGCTTACAGAACTATTTCTATAGTTTCTTAATAGTCTGATTTCAAATGCATCTTGTCTGAAATGCAGCATCCATATTCTGGTCGTGTACTAGACGCCGTGTCCATGAACAGAGCAACCAGAATCAGTGTCTGGCTCCGCTTAAACAACTGTACGAGTCTGATCTCCTCTCTGCTCATGACATCCTCATCATCTTCAGTTATATCACTTGATAGGATGTCATATCTGTCTGGACGCATCAGCTCTGGTGACATTGGGAACTACTGTCCATGTTGTGTTGTTATGTAATTAATATTAACGGCATCGAAATGAGTTCATGCTTGCCTGATTACACTTTATATTAAAAAACATATTAAATATTATTGAATGTGTGTAGCTCAAGATGAGGTCTCTTTGTTTGTTAAACTGCAATTGTAAATAAAATAAATCATGCATATTATATTGGTGCACAATACAGCAAACAAATAGATATGCATAAACATGCGTGCCCAAATCAGATGATATGTTAAATATTAACTATGAAATGATCAGAGCAACTGACAGAAGGTGTCCTTCCTAGTCCTTGACAGTGACCGCATGTAGGTTAACAGGGTTAAGAACAAAAAATCTTTAACAAGGAGTAACGGTGCACTAGAAGGGTCTCAAATTAAATCCACCCTGTTTCATATGAATTATGGTTAATGGTGCATTAATGCATTTGGTGACTGTAGTAGAGATTTTTGACATAACATTAATAATGCGGGATTAACATTATTCGCACGTGCTATGATGACTATTATTAATTTCCAATATTATGCACAGCAATTATTTTCAGAGTTTGGTGAGAAGCTCCAAGCCAGATGTAACAAAAACTCACCATTGTTATGCATGCATGGATGGAGGTTCTGCTGTAAACTGATTTCGTCAGTTCTGGGCAGTTACAGTTACTTCGGTCACATCACAGTTTTATCATATGAGGAAAAATCGCGCAGCGCCTCTCACATTTACCAAATAACATTTCTAAGTTGAGTTGCCAAAGCGTTTCTTCACAGTCCCAGCTGATCACGCGCCACGCTTAACGTAGCGGAGATGTTTACATAATAAAAGTCGCTCTCGCACGCCGTAAGGGTGTGCATAATAAAATCACCATTTCAATAATCATTTAGGATTCAGTTTAAAATGATTAACGATATTTATCCCTGTAATGAGTTCCTCAGACACAGATCTAATTTGGCTTGTAATGAGTTTTGTGAAGCAGACATAGAGTATGCAAATTGTCTAAAAATGCTTGGTTGAGTTTGAAGATTGTAATACCTGACTTTGATTTTAAAATTGAAAAATATTTGTCTTTTCTCGGAACTTTGATGGTGAACGTTTAGTTAATGATATTGTGATTTTGGCGAATTAATTCACTCATAAATGCAGATTCCAGATAACCCCCCACACACTTTCTTACTTTTCAAGAAGGATTTAATGGTCTTCTTTAAATCTTTAAAACTCATGCATCATAAAAAAAAAGCAATTAAAACAATTATTTTTTTATTTTTCTTTCTTAACATTCTAATTATGTTTATTTTGTTTATATATTTCTCTTTGTCGTGCTGCTATTTGGGCTTATTGGGATTGTATTAAGATTTTTCTTACTGTTGTTTACCTGGTATTTGTATGTTATTTTCAAGCAATAAAAAAAAAAATAATAATAATAATTCAAGATTTTTTCTTGTGATCTAAAAATAGTGGAAAGCCTAAATTAAATTGCACTTTTAGAATCCCTAAAATAATTGTACAAACTGTGTTTATTTTTGAATTAGGGACTTCAACATCTTACTTTATTACCTTACATGTAGAAAATAATTAATTTTCTCTATCTCCATTCTCTTTCTCTATTATTATTATTATCATCATCATTATTGTTGTTGTTGTTTGCTGGTTAAAAAAATTAATATGCATAATAATGTTTGTAATTGTCATCCATAAATAAATAAATAGATCTCTCAGGGACTTTTATCACAAACAAATGTCGCGGAATATATGACGTAAGTACACACACACACACACACACACAAGCCCCTCCCTCCCGCGCGCTCTTCTTCGCTATTGTCTCAGACGCTCGAAGTGACAGGAGCCGCATGCACCGGTAGCGCTCAGGAAAAAGACGGATTTCAAGTGAACTAGAGGTAAGAGAGAGATTTCCCGTTCTTTAATAAGTCATGCGCGTACATTTGTGTGTATGCAGGGAGAGTGGGTGAGTTTGAGGGGCTGTAGCGGGTAAAATCACGGATGTGCCTCATGAGGGAGGCTCATATAGACACTGGCTCGTGTGCATCGGGATCAGAGCAGTGCATTTCTGGGTATGTTGTGAAGTGAGCGATCAACGGATGAGTGGATGTGTTTTCTGAGTGTCATAACTCTGTTCTGGATAATCTGCAGGCATTATGAAATCTGTTGCATCAGATCAAATGGATTGTTTTTCCCCTCACACTGCATCATTATAGAGCATCTCTGTGCTGCTTTTGTTCATGTATCTCAGCTCAGGTGCTATGATAAAAATAAATATATTCATCCTTATCAGTGGATCTTAGTGATAAATCACTGGAAGGTTGTGGTTATGTAAAAAAAAAAAAAAAGGTCTAATATGCCCTTCATTGTCATCACTGACATCTGATTTATGAATTTCATAATTCATGAACACGACTTATTGACTTTTAGTCAACCATACTTAAGACGTTTTGTTTTATATCTTATATTATTTATTTATTAAGTTAAAGAGAATACATTATTTGTATAAACAAACTAGCCTAACATTTTGAATATTAAAAGTAAAAAAAAAAACATTTTAATATATATATATATATATATATATATAAAATGTATACAATTAAAAGAATGGGAAACCATGAAGAATGAGAAAGTAGTGCACTATAGTTATTACATGACATCATGTTGCTTATTTAATCCAGTACTGTTCATAACAGGACATAACTAAAAACAAAAATGTCCGCACTTGAATGGAATGTGTGTAAAATGTTTTTTATTGTGTCTAATTCATCATATATTATGACCTAAAAGTTTTTTTTT
>NW_015505769.1:320629-322564 GCF_001515645.1 Sinocyclocheilus grahami | reverse complement strand
ACAGCACGAAGTTGAAGTATTTACCAGCACGCCAGCACGGATCAGCTCCAGGCATGACGAAGCGGATATCGTCCTCTTTTGGAAGACCAAACAAAGTAGTTACAACGAAGCACAACAATATTACAGCGAGAATAAAATTTACGCCTTCCTCCTTTGTGTGAACATTTGGGCGGCGTTATGCAAATCTTCCCACATAGAGACGTAGATATGTGGGGGCGTGTTAGAACGAGCCGTTTTAGGTAGGCGTGGCTGACTCTTAACTTTTATAAAGAATATCTCTTTGGATTTGAGACTTTAGTCTTTGCAACTTTACAGATCTTCTTTATGCACCAAGAGCTTGTAACACTCCAAAGAGAAAGGAAAAATTGAAATCGCATCATATGACCCCTTTAATTCAAACAAAAGAGTGTAAGTAAAAAAATGTGTTCATGTGAACTTTGTGATGCTGTTAATTGCAAGAATTGTGTATATAATTTATTTTTAAATAAAATGTATTTATTTTTAACCATTGAAATAATCTGGTTTGTTCACAGTCATATTTCAAAATGCAACTGGAGCCCTCTGAATCCTGTCACATGCTTTTTTATTTTGTTTGTAACAGTTTAGATAATTGCAGACAGCTTGCTGTGGGTCAGAGGGAAGATTGATGAACAGATGACATAAGTGCTAATGGAGGTGTATTGACGCTTCTTGCCCTTAAGCAAAACGAGAGGCTGAGAATATAGGGGACGAGTGTAATTTATTTCAGGTGTCACTTAGAGCTTGTTGGAAGTCATGCTGGTATAATCACAGTGGCAGCCGTCATGAGCTCTGCATTAACGTCTGGATCAGACACAATGCTGCTGGAAGCGTTTGGATTCATGCCACTGCAGAGGCAGAAGAGCGTTTGAACAGCAGAACCGCACCCTCACAAACATACCTTTACTTTTGGGATGCGTCTGACAGCGGTTCTCGATGTGTCAATAATAAAATGACAGTCTGATGTTTGGATATGCTTGTTTTTCTCGTCCTGTGAGTCAGGTTGAGATCTCATTGGTTTGACCCTGAGACTGTCTGATTGATGAAGAGTCTGTTCTTCTCCACGCAGAGTTTGCTATAATGGGCTGGTCAGACTTTGTGGGCATGAGGCTCGATATTAAAAGAACAGGTTGTCATCGCAAGCTTTGCACTTCCCAAAACAGTAATAACTTCCTGGAGAAATACAAAAAGAGGAAGATCATAAATATGCATGCATGGTTTTCTTGTCGGGAATTATTTGACAGAAAGGCCTTGCATAGCTGCTTATCTTCTGACAGTAACAAGAGAATACATAGAGTTTTTCAGGTTCGGTGAATACCGGAGTTGTAAAGGAAACCGCTAACATACAGTGAGCTGAGGATTAAGTGCTTAGGATCTTGCTCTAAAGATTAGCTGGAAATAAAAGCAGGCGATTGCACTATAATTTGTAAAAAATAAAAATTTTCTTTCAATTTCACTCAGAATGTATTCGCCAAGTAAGATTATTACAAGGAGTTTGTTGTATTAAATCGTTCACCATGCACAATTCTAAATTCACTTTCACTTTTGTTTGGTTTGTTTTGATCTCTCTGTGCACAAAACCCACATCCACACCCTCCTGAGTTTGACAAACACACACAAGGAAGGTGAAGCATCTTCACTGTGATAAATAGTTTGACTGTGGCCCTTATGCAAAAGTTTACTATGAAAACCTACTGTTTTTTTATTATTTAATATTTTAATGTATTTTATTCAGCAAACTAAATTGATGCTACAAAAGATTTCTATTTTCAAATAAATGCTGTTCTTTTGAAATTTCTATTCATCAACAGTAAAGACTGGAATAATGATGCTGAACATTCAGCTTTGCATCACAGAAATAATTTACATTTTAAATCAATATCATGCTCTGTAAATATCACCATGTACAGTACTATG
>NW_015505769.1:319184-319655 GCF_001515645.1 Sinocyclocheilus grahami | reverse complement strand
CTCCGCTGAAGCAGATATTCAGAAGATGAGGAAATTAACGTTCATTTTAAAGTCAATACAACATTTTCAGCCTCTCCAGTGTTGATGACATGTGTTTAATAGTTTATCATTACTGTTGTTTAAAGTGTGTGTCATGTAATTGCAGTGTGCATTGTTTATTTCAGGGTAAATTTAGCATCAGGGATTGCCCGAGTTAATTTCAGCTAATCTGTCAGAGTTAACTACAGTTAATCAAGCTCAGGATGTTGTGTTGATCACCACAGAACATATTTTCACCCGTCCATGAGTTTGAAAACATGAGTGTAAAACATATTTATGATGTGATGTAATTTCTTTCCTAATCATGCAGCAGGCATCATTGACATGTAAACGTGGTTGGTCGTTTGCTGATGCATCTGTGTGACGTCCAGGGATGGGTCAGGATGATGCAGACTAATTATACAATGCTTTCATCATAGAATAATTCAATCA
>NW_015505769.1:318883-319174 GCF_001515645.1 Sinocyclocheilus grahami | reverse complement strand
AAAAAAAATCTGTTGATGAAGTTTTTAGTTCTGTAAGTTTTTAGTCTTGCTCTTATCTCATATCAAGAAAATAAGGACTCCTCTTAGTAAAGAACAGTAGATGGCGTGCATGGATTCGTGGATGGTCTCATCTTCAGACCTGTGGAACTGATTGAAGCACCCACTGAAGCTGAATGGTGTGTATCTGTCCTGTAGATGAGGGCAGTAAGGTGTGTGACGGGGCTGTCAGCGGCTGCGGAGGGGATTCGCTGTATCTTTACGAGGGTCAGGACTGGGTCATCTCCCCCTCCT
>NW_015505769.1:318610-318873 GCF_001515645.1 Sinocyclocheilus grahami | reverse complement strand
ACACACACACACACACACACTCACTCATACGGTTATTAAATGTCGTGGTATTTTCTGTGTGTTTCAGGTATAGTCTGTGCATCGCCGTGGTGTTTTGATGCAGAGCAGGATGTGACATCAGCAGTCTTCACGTCTTCTGCTCGTGTGGATTGGGCATGAGTGAGGAGCCCTGCCCTCATTCGCCCAGCTGACCAATCAGAATGTTCGAGGTGAAGCCCATGAGCGTGGAGAAGGACACAGCTGCAGAAACAGGTGCGCGTGTG
>NW_015505769.1:311029-318600 GCF_001515645.1 Sinocyclocheilus grahami | reverse complement strand
ATTTCAAATGCATCTTGTCTGAAATGCAGCATCCATATTCTGGTCCTGTACTAGACGCCGTGTCCATGAACAGAGCAACCAGAATCAGTGTCTGGCTCCGCTTAAACAACTGTACGAGTCTGATCTCCTCTCTGCTCATGACATCCTCATCCTCATCATCTTCAGTTATATCACTTGATAGGATGTCATATCTGTCTGGACGCATCAGCTCTGGTGACATTGGGAACTACTGTCCATGTTGTGTTGTTATGTAATTAATATTAACAGCATCGAAATGAGTTCATGCTTGCCTGATTACACTTTATATTAAAAAACATATTAAATATTATTGAATGTGTGTAGCTCAAGATGAGGTCTCTTTGTTTGTTAAACTGCAATTGTAAATAAAATAAATCATGCATATTATATTGGTGCACAATACAGCAAACAAATAGATATGCATAAACATGCGTGCCCAAATCAGATGATATGTTAAATATTAACTATGAAATGATCAGAGCAACTGACAGAAGGTGTCCTTCCTAGTCCTTGACAGTGACCGCATGTAGGTTAACAGGGTTAAGAACAAAAAATCTTTAACAAGGAGTAACGGTGCACTAGAAGGGTCTCAAATTAAATCCACCCTGTTTCATATGAATTATGGTTAATGGTGCATTAATGCATTTGGTGACTGTAGTAGAGATTTTTGACATAACATTAATAATGCGGGATTAACATTATTCGCACGTGCTATGATGACTATTATTAATTTCCAATATTATGCACAGCAATTATTTTCAGAGTTTGGTGAGAAGCTCCAAGCCAGATGTAACAAAAACTCACCATTGTTATGCATGCATGGATGGAGGTTCTGCTGTAAACTGATTTCGTCAGTTCTGGGCCGTTACAGTTACTTCGGTCACATCACAGTTTTATCATATGAGGAAAAATCGCGCAGCGCCTCTCACATTTACCAAATAACATTTCTAAGTTGAGTTGCCAAAGCGTTTCTTCACAGTCCCAGCTGATCACGCGCCACGCTTAACGTAGCGGAGATGTTTACATAATAAAAGTCGCTCTCGCACGCCGTAAGGGTGTGCATAATAAAATCACCATTTCAATAATCATTTAGGATTCAGTTTAAAATGATTAACGATATTTATCCCTGTAATGAGTTCCTCAGACACAGATCTAATTTGGCTTGTAATGAGTTTTGTGAAGCAGACATAGAGTATGCAAATTGTCTAAAAATGCTTGGTTGAGTTTGAAGATTGTAATACCTGACTTTGATTTTAAAATTGAAAAATATTTGTCTTTTCTCGGAACTTTGATGGTGAACGTTTAGTTAATGATATTGTGATTTTGGCGAATTAATTCACTCATAAATGCAGATTCCAGATAACCCCCCACACACTTTCTTACTTTTCAAGAAGGATTTAATGGTCTTCTTTAAATCTTTAAAACTCATGCATCATAAAAAAAAAGCAATTAAAACAATGATTTTTTTATTTTTCTTTCTTAACATTCTAATTATGTTTATTTTGTTTATATATTTCTCTTTGTCGTGCTGCTATTTGGGCTTATTGGGATTGTATTAAGATTTTTCTTACTGTTGTTTACCTGGTATTTGTATGTTATTTTCAAGCAATAAAAAAAAAAATAATAATAATAATTCAAGATTTTTTCTTGTGATCTAAAAATAGTGGAAAGCCTAAATTAAATTGCACTTTTAGAATCCCTAAAATAATTGTACAAACTGTGTTTATTTTTGAATTAGGGACTTCAACATCTTACTTTATTACCTTACATGTAGAAAATAATTAATTTTCTCTATCTCCATTCTCTTTCTCTATTATTATTATTATCATCATCATTATTGTTGTTGTTGTTTGCTGGTTAAAAAAATTAATATGCATAATAATGTTTGTAATTGTCATCCATAAATAAATAAATAGATCTCTCAGGGACTTTTATCACAAACAAATGTCGCGGAATATATGACGTAAGTACACACACACACACACACACACAAGCCCCTCCCTCCCGCGCGCTCTTCTTCGCTATTGTCTCAGACGCTCGAAGTGACAGGAGCCGCATGCACCGGTAGCGCTCAGGAAAAAGACGGATTTCAAGTGAACTAGAGGTAAGAGAGAGATTTCCCGTTCTTTAATAAGTCATGCGCGTACATTTGTGTGTATGCAGGGAGAGTGGGTGAGTTTGAGGGGCTGTAGCGGGTAAAATCACGGATGTGCCTCATGAGGGAGGCTCATATAGACACTGGCTCGTGTGCATCGGGATCAGAGCAGTGCATTTCTGGGTATGTTGTGAAGTGAGCGATCAACGGATGAGTGGATGTGTTTTCTGAGTGTCATAACTCTGTTCTGGATAATCTGCAGGCATTATGAAATCTGTTGCATCAGATCAAATGGATTGTTTTTCCCCTCACACTGCATCATTATAGAGCATCTCTGTGCTGCTTTTGTTCATGTATCTCAGCTCAGGTGCTATGATAAAAATAAATATATTCATCCTTATCAGTGGATCTTAGTGATAAATCACTGGAAGGTTGTGGTTATGTAAAAAAAAAAAAAAAGGTCTAATATGCCCTTCATTGTCATCACTGACATCTGATTTATGAATTTCATAATTCATGAACACGACTTATTGACTTTTAGTCAACCATACTTAAGACGTTTTGTTTTATATCTTATATTATTTATTTATTAAGTTAAAGAGAATACATTATTTGTATAAACAAACTAGCCTAACATTTTGAATATTAAAAGTAAAAAAAAAAACATTTTAATATATATATATATATATATATATATATATACTATTAAGTTCCACTAATAGTTGCACTATTAAGTCTAACATTCTCTGACTTATCGACAGCTTGCTGTGGGTCAGAGGGAAGATTGATGAACAGATGACATGCTGCTAAGTGCTAATGGAGGTGTATTGACGCTTCTTGCCCTTAAGCAAAACGGGAGGCTGAGAATATAGGGGACGAGTGTAATTTATTTCAGGTGTCACTTAGAGCTTGTTGGAAGTCATGCTGGTATAATCACAGTGGCAGCCGTCATGAGCTCTGCATTAACGTCTGGATCAGACACAATGCTGCTGGAAGCGTTTGGATTCATGCCACTGCAGAGGCAGAAGAGCGTTTGAACAGCAGAACCGCACCCTCACAAACATACCTTTACTTTTGGGATGCGTCTGACAGCGGTTCTCGATGTGTCAATAATAAAATGACAGTCTGATGTTTGGATATGCTTGTTTTTCTCGTCCTGTGAGTCAGGTTGAGATCTCATTGGTTTGACCCTGAGACTGTCTGATTGATGAAGAGTCTGTTCTTCTCCACGCAGAGTTTGCTATAATGGGCTGGTCAGACTTTGTGGGCATGAGGCTCGATATTAAAAGGACAGGTTGTCATCGCAAGCTTTGCACTTCCCAAAACAGTAATAACTTCCTGGAGAAATACAAAAAGAGGAAGATCATAAATATGCATGCATGGTTTTCTTATCGTGAATTATTTGACAGAAAGGCCTTGCATGGCTGCTTATCTTCTGACAGTAACAAGAGAATACATCGAGTTTTTCAGGTTCGGTGAATACCGGAGTTGTAAAGGAAACCGCTAACATACAGTGATCTGAGGATTAAGTGCTTAGGATCTTGCTCTAAAGATTAGCTGGAAATAAAAGCAGGCGATTGCACTATAATTTGTAAAAAATAAACATTTTCTTTCAATTTCACTCGGAATGTATTCGCCAAGTAAGATTATTACAAGGAGTTTGTTGTATTAAATCGTTCACCATGCACAATTCTAAATTCACTTTCACTTTTGTTTGGTTTGTTTTGATCTCTCTGTGCACAAAACCCACATCCACACCCTCCTGAGTTTGACAAACACACACAAGCATCTTCACTGTGATAAATAGTTTGACTGTGGCCCTTATGCAAAAGTTTACTATGAAAACCTACTGTTTTTTTATTATTTAATATTTTAATGTATTTTATTCAGCAAACTAAATTGATGCTACAAAAGATTTCTATTTTCAAATAAATGCTGTTCTTTTGAAATTTCTAATCATCAACAGTAAGTCTCAAATAGGCAGTGTTCCTGAAAATATCAGGGATTTTTAAAAATAAAAGAATTTTAAGTTAAGGAGTTATAGACATTTCTTTGGTTCTTGTTATCTAGTTGCAAATTGCTCTTTGTTACTCTGATCTCTGTAAAATCATTTATAAATATCCTTATCTAGGCTTGTTGTTTCGCCCAAAGATTTATGATATTCAAAGTAGTTTTTTTTATCATATTTTGATTAAACATTGACAAGGTCAAAAACTTTTTTAAAAAGAAAGCATATGCATTGATGAACTGTTTACAGTAAAATCAATAACATGCATTTAGAAAACACATTTGCATTTAATGCCAACTTTGAACTTTTTATTTTCCGTCGGTCTTAGTAAACGATGTAACTACAGAAGAGTCAAGTTTTAAATAGGAAAAAAAATAGAAACTCTTTGGTCATTTTTGAGCGAGATGCTAACGGTCTAATCCGATTCAATGATCTATGCTAAGCTACAGCTAAAAGTGCTACCGCCAGACCCGGAGATCGGCTGAATGGATTTGAAAATGGTAAAACTCAACTGTTTAACTCTAGGGGAGTTGGAAAATGAGCCTATTTTCAAAAATAGTGGAGTGGTCCTTTAAAGGGTTGAAGCATTTAGCCCTGAAATGGACAGTAAATACTTTTTTATTTTATTAGCTTTAATTTTTTTATTACTTAGATTTTCAACTTTTATTTCTCAAACTTAATGTTATTTAGAATGCTTTTGTTTTTATTATAGTTCAGTTTTTATTTTCCAGGATGCATTGCCCATATAAACAGAATAAATAATTCATGTTTGTTATAGGTTAATTTACATACTGTCAGAACGAATTAAAATCAATTAAACTTTCCGATGTTACATAAGGGAGAAAGAGGCATTTTAGGACAGCATGTTTGTTTTTTAACCTCAGTTTGCTCGGCAGTAAAGCTGCGTGTGTACATAATGATAAAAAAATATATTGACTGTAATTATTATAATTATTTCATATCATTTGAATTTTAGGTTACACTTTATTTTAAGGTGTCCTTGTTACAGTGTAATTATACATTTAAGTACTCAGTAATATAAATTCACTACATGTACTTACTATATGATTAGGGTTTGGCTTAGGGTAACCTGCATGTTATTATGCATAATTCATTGTTATTATAATAGTAAGTACATGTAACATGTGTAACAAGGACACCTTAAATTAAAGTGTTACCGAATTTTATATAATTATTTTTGTAATTAATAATTTTGTAACAGGACACTGTGGGAAAAGTGGCTTGTTACTGACAAATCTACATTATTTTGAAAACAGCTGAGCTTCTATCAAGCCTTTGAAACATGCAGTTAAGCTAGTAGCATTGCTGCTATTGCCCTACACTTGTGTGTGTGTGTGTGTGTGTGTGTGTGTGTGTGTGTGTGTGTGTGTGTGTGTGTGCCCATCCCGTCCCTGGCAAGGGCACAGGAATTCAGTGGTCAGGTCTCTTAAGTGCAGTTGACAGCAGAGCTGGCGGGAGGGAGAGGGACAGATGGATGGATCGAAAGAGGAGAGGAGAGAAGAGCAGTCATGCCGGTGCTAAACATACAGAATGAGGAGCTTTATGATCAATATGCTGCAGACGGTGAGACCATATCGAGATTCGTACATGCACTGAGCATGTGTGCGAGCGTGTTGTTTTATTTTTAAGTATCTGTGCCGGTCACATACACTACAGGACAATGCAAGGTCATCTATAACGGACAGGGCATGTGGAGTGAACTCACGTCTGTGTGTGAATGCAGTATGTATTGTGTGTGTCTGTTTGTGTTGCTGCATGAAGGCATTGTTGAATGTTTCCTTTGACTTCTTGTGGCAGTTTTGTTGAGGGCATGTGCTGCTCATTTCTGCACTGTGTACAGGAAGTGGAGGCTCGTGTTTCTCTGCGTCTCTGTGACCAACCACTTGTGCTGACATCATCTTTAAGAGTCGGTCAGTGCTGACTAATAGGGCTGTCACGATTATGAAATTTGGCTGCGATTATGACGATTAATTGCCTGTTTTAGGGCTTTGTCATAGGGCTTTTGTGTGACATACAGTCATGCCTTTCACATTTAGCAGATTGGAGCTGTGCGATGTTTAAAAAAAAACAAAAAAACACACACTCTAAGTTTTGAAACAGAGCAATTTTTTCAGTTCCTATTATGACTTATGTATATTTAAAGGGAAAGTTCACTCAAAAAAAATTTTTTTTTCATTTACTCACCCTAAAGTAGTTCCAAACCTGTATGAGTTTCTTTCTTCTGTTTAATATGAAAGAAGATATTATGAAGAATGTGGGCAACCAAACAGTTGCTGGTCCCCATTGACTTCCATAGTATAGAATAAAAAATACTATGGAAGTCAATGGGGACCAGCAACTGTTTGGTTGCCCACAATCTTCAAAATATCTTCTTTTGTGTTCAGCAGAACTATCCCTTCAACTACACAAACATCAGGTCAGTGGGTTCATCAAGAATTTTTTTTAGATTGATTTGAACTGAAGTCAGTGTTCATTGGTCCTATTGATTTGATTCATTAACAGATCTGGTCCATAAGAGTCATTTGTTCATGAATCATGTTTTAATCAGGGGTCAGAGTGGACCGGCTCTCATGTACCTGCTGGACCACTAATGAGTGAGGGAGGGTCTTTAGGTTTCCTCTGAAAAGAGGCGAACACAGTCAGAGACATGCTGAGACGTTTTGCCCTAGTTTTAGGAGGATGATGTGATACTAAAAATAAACTGAGAGGGATAGAGGGGGCAGATGGAGGCTATTTCAGGTTTATAATCGGAGGGTTGAACATGAGAGGCCATGAACAAGAGCACAAAGTCATATTTAAAGATTAAGAGGCATAATAGAAAATCCCAATACACCATTTACCAGCTTATTGATGAAAACTTAACATATTTCATAATAACCAATGTTTTCTGTAATGTTTGTACTAGTAAGATTATAGTAAAACCATAGATGGCTCCTTATTACCATGGTTTAATTAATGTAAGTCGTGAAGGTGTCAGTCTTATGCACACCCCTTCAAGTAAAGTGTAACCTGTAAGTCTATATAAACTCAACTGGCAATTTTTACAAAAATCCCATAGCCATTACAGTACATTTTTTATGCGAAATCAGTTAATAGTCAGTTATTTAGTGTTTTATATTAAATTATGTCTAATCTAATAAATTCAAAGTCAAATCAGTTACATTTAACAGATTAGAGCTGGGAGTTTTTTTCTGCAATTACAGCTAATATAATTAAATCAATTTCAAGTCAAATCAGATTATTTTTATATCTGTAATAGGCAGTGCTATTTTACTATTATTTATACACTATATTAGTAGTTTTTTTAATTAGCTGTAATTTCAGTTTTCATTTTTTTTAAATATTTATTTAATCTTTTTTCTTTTGATAATTTTAGCACATAAACCTAAAAAAAAAATATATAAATATATATATATATATATATATATA
>NW_015505769.1:281754-310589 GCF_001515645.1 Sinocyclocheilus grahami | reverse complement strand
TATATAAATTATATTTTGCAACTAACTAATTTTATTTCAAATTTATTTCAGTTACCAAAAATGATCTTTAATAGTTTTAATTGTATTTTAGTTAACAATGACAGCACTGGTAATAGGATGACGGGTCACTCAAGATTGCAGGTCAAACATTCATGTTTCACTGTTATTGTGTTCTGTCGTCGTTACATGCTTTTGCAAAATCCCAGGTCCCTCATTTTGTCTGTTTTAGAAATTTGCAGCAAACTGCAATGGCTTCTGTGATAGTAGAAGTGACCTGACCGTACTGACACCAGCTGATGGTTTACTGAGATCAACGGTCTTCACAAGTGTGTGATTACGAATGCGTCACTTATTGCTGAGGTTTGTTCATGACGCTTAGTTTATATAAGGTCGTCTGAACTAGATCGAGCGGATCAGAGCATCTGTGGCATGAGTCATGAGTATTTTTGAGGCTTGCTCAGTTCATGTGTTTTGTGTGATAATGGACGTTCAGTCAGTGTGATTGTCCGAATGCTTCAGTTGAGTGAAGAGCACCATCTCGCCTCGGGTAAGGACAGGGGTGTGTGTGTGTGTGTGTGTGTGTGTGTGTGTGTGTGTGTGTATGAGAGAGAGCTGGAGAATGAGAATAAATCATTTTAGTGATCGTATTTGGAATTTTGATGAATGCATGAAAATGTAGCATGTAAAGATGTACACTACTATTCAAAAGTTTGATTTAGATTTTCTTAAATAAATTCATACTTTCAATCAGCAAGGATGCATTACATTGATCAAAAGCGACAGTAAAATACATTTATAATATTGTGTTCTGTCGTCGTTACATGCTTTTGCAAAATCCCAGGTCCCTCATTTTGTCTGTTTTAGAAATTTGCAGCAAACTGCAATGGCTTCTGTGATAGTAGAAGTGACCTGACCGTACTGACACCAGCTGATGGTTTACTGAGATCAACGGTCTTCACAAGTCTGTGATTACGAATGCGTCACTTATTGCTGAGGTTTGTTCATGACGCTTAGTTTATATAAGGTCGTCTGAACTAGATCGAGCGGATCAGAGCATCTGTGGCATGAGTCATGAGTATTTTTGAGGCTTGCTCAGTTCATGTGTTTTGTGTGATAATGGACGTTCAGTCAGTGTGATTGTCCGAATGCAGTGAAGAAGTGAAGAGCACCATCTCGCCTCGGGTAAGGACAGGGGTGTGTGTGTGTGTGTGTGTGTGTGTGTGTGTGTGTATGAGAGAGAGCTGGAGAATGAGAATAAATCATTTTAGTGATCGTATTTGGAATTTTGATGAATGCATGAAAATGTAGCATGTAAAGATGTACACTACTATTCAAAAGTTTGATTTAGATTTTCTTAAATAAATTCATACTTTCAATCAGCAAGGATGCATTACATTGATCAAAAGCGACAGTAAAATACATTTATAATTTTACAAAAGATTTATATTTCAAATAAACGCTCTTCTGTTCATCAAAAAATCCTAAACTAAAATGTATCACAGTTTCCACAAAAATATGAAACATCACAACTGTTTTCAACATTGATAGTAATCAGAAATGTTTCTTGAGCAGCAAATCAGCATATTAGAATGATTTAAGACTGGAGTAATGATGCTGAAAATTCAGAAAACAGTTATTATATTATTATGAAATAATATTTTCCATTATTACTGTTTTTACTGTATTTTATAATCATATAAATGCAGCCTTAGTGAGTATACAAGACTTCTCATTTGCACTCATTCTTGTTAGGCTGATGAGCTAGATATTAATATATAGAGTTAGGTTAAAGTTTGGATATTTACAGCAGGTTAAATATTTACTTATCATTGTTTACTTGGCTGTAGTTTGGAGGCAGATCTCCCGTGTGTTTTATTTAAACTCTAGTTACATGTAAGTGTTGTCATAAATCAGATAATCTCTTAATCTGTGTTTCAATCTAAATGATTTGATGGTGACTCTGATTACTGGAGAATATCCTCTATTATATAACATAAACCATTAGCATACATTACTGTTACTGCTGTATGAGTGTTTATCATTCAACAGAGTCTATTTGGTCTTTACATTTCTTAAATGAAGCAGATTATTACTGTAACAGATCAAGAGAGGACAATGGCAATAGCAATTAACTTCAGTGAGTAAGAATGGATTGGTTTCAACATTCAGCATGAACTCTAGCTCTGATCATTTTCAAGAAGATCTTTTCAAGACTTGATTGTGCAGAATTCATAAAACCATTTACTAGGCTTGCCGCGATAGACGGTGCTGACGGTGATACCGGTGTTAAGCCGCAACACCGGTTACGTCACTTGCCCACCGTGGCACCGACCCCCACCGTCGTTTAGATTTTTTATAGTAATACAAATAATTTAGTTCAGTAAAAGAACAGACACTACAATTAAAAACTGAACGCGGCTGCTCAATGCAGCGTGCCGCACGACCGTCTCATCACAGATCAGATTTAATTTCTCCGGTGAGGAGAGTGAGTCGAGCTGACTGACAAGAAGAGTGAGGCGAAACAGACAAGACGATCGCGGATGATTTAGTTTCGAACCGAGATGCAAAAGCGCCTGTTTGGCAATATTTTGGATTTGAAAAGCCTGTTGATTTCTGCCGTTTATCTAAGCTGATTTTGGACGTTTTTTTTAAACATTAGTTTCTTATTTAGTTGGTTCCACATTGTTTGCTGATTTTTACTATTATTTAAACTTTGTGTCATTTATTTATTTTATTTGACATCAAGGTGTATGCCGTGCCTCCAAGCTTTCTTACTCGTTTTGCTAATAAACGTTCTACGTTTCTTATTTATTTGGTTATATATTATACATGTTTACTTGTTTCCAGTTTTGTACATTTAAACTTTATGTAAGTTATTTGTTATTTTATATTAGGCATAGCCTGCCCTATAGCATGGTGTATTTGCGTTTGTTTTGTTAATAAAAGTTCTATGTTTTATATATACGCAAAAGTGAGTTTGACGTTGTATTTTGTTGTTGCATTCAAGCTATTGACACCTAATTGCCACTAATTCGAGCTAATAAGCTATTTAAAAGCGACGAGGGAAAATTCAAACAAACTAAAAATTAACAATTGCTTTACTCCGAATTGACACTATTTTAAAGTGAAAGTAAAATGCGCACGCCGCTTTTACAAGCTATTTAAAAGCGAAGGAAAGCGAGGAAAAGAGGGAACGCCCCGGTGTTGTCACACGTCGAGTAACCGGTGGGAAAATTTCCTCACCATCACAAACCTACCATTTACACTAAATTAACTGATCCACAGTATAAGCTCCAGTGCATCCTAGGTACATCTAGGTAAACGTGGGTGTGCATGTGTGTGCGTGTGCGTGTGTGTGTGTTAAAACCTGCATTTATTTTAATCCAGGAGCACTCACGGGACAGTGACTGCTGTCAGGTGCTTCATTACTCCTCCTTTATCCCTCTCTCTCTCTCTCTCTCTCTCTCTCTCTCTCTCTCTCTCTCTATTCTGGTGGGTGTGTTTATTTCTCAGCTGACAGATGTTCTGGTGTGTTCAGTCTTTTTTCGTTCTGACATTCTCACTTCCTTTGGTGTGTGGTGGTAATTTTCATATAGGTTTTATGTCTCTTCGTTTCGCCGTGATCTTTCAGGGAGAGTAAAAGCTGGCTGATGGCTTTCCGGAACAAGTTTATCTCCGACTCTTCCTCAGGACTTCCCTGCAAATCAAGAGTCCTTTCAAGTTTGTCACAACATTTCCAGGTAGAAGTACCTAATCATTTTACACTAGTAGGGTAAGATTATATGGTCTTAGTGAAACACCTTGACTGTGTCTTTCATTATTATTAAGAGGAAAACACTTACTCGCTTTGCAACAGGCTAGTTTATATATTCCCCACACAGTGCTCATTGCTGCTTTAGTTGATTGACATGACAGCATATTACTTCAGCTGAAGCACTGTCATCATTGAGTCCTCTAGTCTTATTACAGCAGAGGATGAGCTACGTGTCGGCAGTGATGAGAATTGGCTTAGTTTGAACCATAACATTGTGCAAAATGTCTTGAAGTATTTAAATTTCCCTTTAATGGAAGCAAGTGGCCCAGCTCAACCCCTGAAAAACAGATCCATACCATTATCCCTCCTTAAACAAACTTTATAGTTGGCACAATGCAGTCAGGCAGGTATCGTTCTCCTGGCATCTGCTTCATGGTTGATCTACTGCTGTTCCTAAATGCCCTCACTTTCCAGTAATACCACTTACAGTTGACCATGGAACCCAGACTCACCCATCAGACTGACAAACAGAGTAGTGTGATTCGTCGTTCTACAAAACAGGTTTCCACTGCTCCAGAGTCCAGTGGTGACATTCTTTACATCACTCTATCCGATGCTTGGCATTGTACTTGATGATGTAAGGCTTGTATCCAGCTGCTCAGCCATGGAAACCCAGTCCATGAAGCTCCTGTCGCAGTTTTTGTGCTTATATTAATGTCAGTGGAAGTTGAAAACTCTGCAGCTATGGAAAGCAACTGGTGACTTTCACGCACCATGCGCCTCAGCACTCCCTCTCTCTCTCTCTCTCTCTCTCTCTCTCTCTCTCTCTCTCTATGCTGGTGATGGTGTTTCTCATTTTCACCATCAGTTTAGCACAGTTCCTCAGCATCTAATTTCTCTCTCTCTTCCTTCTCTTCTTCTGTCCTCTCTCTCTCTCGTTCTCTTTCTCTCATTCCCTCTGCAGCATTTCTAGCTGTTGGTTCCTCTTCTCCTCATAATGGCTCTAACAGCCTCTCTAAAGGTAACACGTGGTCTGTCTGATGCTTTATCTGTCTATGTTCCACTCATCTGTTTTACAGTACTCCTGTCCTTCCTAGTTTCTGCTTCTATTTTAGTATTTGTATTTAGCTAGTATTTGACCTCAGGCAACCAGCATGTCTAGTCTGGTGTGTTAACTGTGCTGCAGTGTCCTAGAGCCATCTGAAACTCACATTAAAGGGGTCATATCATGGAAAACGTGAGAAAATAAAGGAGTTTGATATACTATGAAGAATCAAAACAACATTTATTGAAACTAAACTTAACTATGAGCACATTAACACAAACTCCTATTAAGTATTAAAGACTTGGAATTGTTACTCATTTCACATGCGAAGATGTTAGCCAATCATACTGTAACAAATCTCATTTGCATGAAGCCTTAAAGGTACAGTGGCCAAATCATCCTATTTAATAATGTATGGTGCAGCACGCAAGTTGTCTGTCCATGCTGAAAGAGAAATTGTTGCTCGATGAGGCAAAATCGTGTCTTGATGATTTTGCATCTGTTTGGGATGGCTAAGATTTATTGCTTGTCAATACGGAACAGTAAAAAATTATATAAATGAGACACTGGTGTTAAATAAGTTGGCGCAATCTTGACAAGAATTATTAGTTTGACTTAAGGAAAAAATAAAGGAGCTGGAAAATATGACCTCTTTACAGTTCTAGTGGTTATTATACACAGTAGAGAGCCGTCGGTAGTGTAGAGTAAACTGACTTTAGATTTAGATCCATGTGCACTACTGTTCAAAAGTTTGGGGTTGGTAAGAGTTTTTTTTAGTGTTTAAAAAAAAAAAAGTCCCTTCTCACCAAGGCTGCATTAATTTGAGCAAATATACAGTAAAAACGGTAATATTGTGAAATATTATTACAGTTTAAAATAACTGTTTTCTATGTGAATATATTGTAAAATGTAATTTATTTCTGTGATCAAAGCTGAATTTTCAGCATCATTACTCCAGTCTTCAGTGTCACATGATCTTCAGAAATCATTCTAATATGCTGATTTGCTGCTTAAGAAACATTTCTGATTATTATCAATGTTGAAAACAGTTGTGCTGCTGAATATCTTTGTGAATACTACAATAAAAAATGATGAATAGAAAGTTCAAAAGAACAGCATTTATTTGAAACAGAAATATTTTGTAACATTATAAATGAGGTTACTGTCACTTTTGATCAAATTAATGCAGCCTTGCTGAATAAAATTATTAATATAATAATTTTTTTTTTTTTTTTTAAAGAATCTTTTAAATCTTGCTTAATTTTAACTGCTGTATTTTGGTGTTTGCTTGGTTTTTATTTTGTATTTATGTAACTCTTGTGTTCCAACTTAGTTTTTGCCATGAAGATGCTGGCATGGCAATTAAAATAAATCAATTACTACTTTTGACCCCAAACTTTTGAACAGTAGTTTAGTGCATGCAGTTAATAGTGAATCTGAATACGAGTGTTTTTGAATGCACTTTGGGTTTGTGCATGATGTTATTGTAGTGTTAGGAGTTGTGTGTTTGTGTATTGCATGTGTAGGGCTTGCCATATGGCGTGTGGGTGTTTTTACACCTTCCTGTTTTGGTGTGTCTCACTGAATATGCAGTGCTAGTATAGATGCCAGTATTTGTTTTTTTTTTACATGCATTCACATTTATCTTGTGTTGTCTGTGTCTCTCTCGCTGTAGTCCTCAGCGCTGACCGGGTGGAGCAGATGACCAAGACCTACAGTGCCATTGACGTGGTCACACACCTCTTGGCTGAAGTGAGTGATTGGTCAGCAAACTGCGAGTAAATGCTTTGTCTAGTTTGTTTTGGTTAGTAACAGCTCTTGATTGGTTGTCTGTTTGCATTATGGTGTCGTCCCGCAGAGGGACCGCGACCTGGAATTGGCCGCTCGGATCGGTCAGTCTCTCCTGCAGAGGAACCACGTGCTGCAGGAGCGAAACGAATCTCTGGAGGAGCAGCTAGCGCAGGCCATAGACCAGGTACAGCATGCTTTGACATGAAAAAAATTGAGGCTAAATGTGTATTAGCTGGCTTCAAAGTCTTACATGTAATCGCTCTATCAGGTTCATCAGCTTCAGCATGAGTTGGCGAAGAAGGATGAACTCCTCCGTATGGTGGCGAGCACCAGCGAGGAGAGCGAGACCGACTCCAGCTGCTCCACGCCGCTACGTCATCCCGCAGGGGCCGCTCTCGCCCTCAGCCAGCTGGAGGCCCTGCAGTCCAAACTCCTGGAGCTGGAGGAGGAGAACCTGTCCCTGAGATCAGAGGTGCGTCATGAGCTCTGGCTGATATTTCAGGAGCGTAAGGGCTTTATGAAAGCGTGACCTCTGATTTTCTGTCTGATTTTCAGGCCTGTCACCTGAAGACGGAGACCATTACTTATGAGGAGAAAGAACAGCAGCTGGTGAACGACTGCGTTAAAGAGCTACGTGAGTATCTGCGTAGACTGTCAAGCTCCTAATTTAAGTTAAACCGAGTCTGTGTACTGTCTACATGGGCGTCTGCCTTTGAAAGCAGCATCATAAACCAAATAAAACCTCATTAACTTTGTCCTTCACAAATGGACTGTAAAGGACCCTTTTTGTCTGTTGCAATACATATATGAAAAATACATGTAACTGCCGTTGATTTTGGCCAGTGTGCAATTTTGGAAGCGCCTTTAAGCTCAAAGAACGCCGATGATGCCTAAAAATGTTGGCTGGGCGGCTCTCTAGGGTTTGAAACAGAGCCTCAGTAAAATCACATCAGCTGTGTTTATATGCAGCTAAATAATCAGATCGGACTGGAAAGCCTTCATGTGAACACCACAATCAGTCCAACTGAGCTCAATCCGAATTCAGTTTGGATTGGAAGGGATGGTGTAAAAATGAAATAATTTGATCAATAGAAAAAAAGAATCATGTAAATAGTAATCATGAAAACATGCTCTGGTGACATTGAGACGTCTGGCCGCTGCGCATGTGCTGAAGTTTTGTTTGGGATGCATGTTGTGCACATGTAAACAATTATATGAATCGGATTGCTTTAGGGTTCATATAAAGAGAAAGCGGATTGGATTCATTCGGATTTTCGTGCATGTAAATATTCGTATTGACTGCTGTAGGTTTATTTATTCGGTGTGTTTGATTAACAGGAGAGTCAAACAGTCAGATGGTGTCACTGGCGGATGAGCTCTCCCAGAAGAACGAGGAGTTAATGAGACATCAGGAGGAGATTACACATCTCCTCTCACAGATCGTAGAGCTCCAGCAACGAGTCAAAGAGGTCAGGATGCATGCCATATTTAACACTTTTATTCAGCAAGGACGCATTTAATTGATCAAAGGTGACAGTAAAGACATTTATAATGTTACAAAAGATTGTATTTCAAATAAATGCTGCTCTTTTGAACTTTCTATTCATCAAAGAATCCTGAAGAAATCACGGTTTGCACAAAAATATAAACCGTTTTCAACGTTGATAAGGAGAAATGTTTTCTTGAGCAGCACATCAGCATATTAGAATGATTTCTGAAGGATCATGTGACACTGAAGACTGGAGTAATGATGCTGACAATTCTTATATTTTAAAATATATTCAAACAGAAAACTGTTATTTCAAATAGTATTAATATTTCACAATATTATTGTTTTTATTGTATTTTTGATCAAATAAATACAGCCTTGCTGAGCCTAAGAGACATTCAAAAACATTGAAGAAACACAAACTTGAATTTGACTGTATGTTGATGTATAATTGTGTATGTCTGTGTTTGTTTCTCAGTTGGCACTAGAGAAAGAAGAGCTGAGAATTCACCTGCAAGCCTCAAAGGAAGCACAACGGCAGCTCACAGCAGAGGTACAATACATACTGCAGCTCAAACAGCTCTGCGTCTGCAAATCTGGATTAAGACTGATCATTCCGATTAAAACGCTGTGTTTTACTTAAATACAGTGTTTTAAGGATTAATCCACTTAATTTTAAGATCTTAAAGCATTTTCAAGTTTTAAGGCAAAGCAGCTTAGTCACTGTGACTTAGAGAAGGCTGTAATCTCATGTAACTTCATTCATTCATGTGGTGTGTCCGTCTTATCATTGCACTTCTGCTGAACTTATGAAATGTGTCCATAAAGGCTGGAGTGTTATAACGTGTTACAGGACAGAGTTGGTTAATAAATGCAGTGACCATAGTGACCTGGAAGTGTTATGGTGATCATGTCTGTAATCTCATGTATATCAGGATATTGAACTCTCTCTGCTGGTGTCAATCAGTCGGTGATGAGAGCGGCTGCCGCAGTGCCTCCGATCCCTGGCTCCGCCCGCAGCGGCGTGGTCATGACCCCAGTGCCCTATCAATCACACACACCCAACACAGAGGAACGTGGACACCACGTGGACACCACCAAGTGAGTGTGACTGCAGAATGTGTTTATACCCACAATGTTTTTGTGTGTTTCTAACACGTGTGTGTGTGTGCGCGCGTGCTGCAGAGAGAACTCTCGTCTGGGTCAGCCTGGCTCTCTCGGAGGAAATGACCTTACGTCAGCCCTAAACTGCCTCTCCCTGCGGAGGCAGAACTTCTTGTGCGAGCGACAGTTCTTCCAGGTTGAGAGAGAGCGGAAGCTGCAGGAGCTGGCGGCTGCGGAGTCAGAAGGGGGCGGGAGCAGCTGCAGTTCACCAATGGGAAGCACCGTCTCGTCTTTCACCAACCTATCCGAGTTCTCCATCTCCTCCAGCTGTTTCAAGACATTTCTGCCTGAAAAACTGCAAATTGTTAAACCAATGGAAGGTGAGTAGAGGATAGTGTGCAGAAAAAAGAGCCAAGTTTAGTTTTTTGGCATGTACTTTTTAGTTTATGTTCATAAAGGATTAAACAAAGTGTTAACTAATACCTGTATGCACTGTGAGCATTTCCTGTAGCACTTTATGGCTTAATTCATAAATTAGTTTCAGCAAGTTAAATGTTATTTTTAGATAATTTATTAATCTAGATTATTGTATAAATATATTGTTGTTAATGTGTGTTCATAAAATATATTAATGTTGAATTAATTCATGCATTTAATTTATACAGTTTAAAACTGTTCAAATGTATTAGAATACACTGCACCATTGGTTCCCAATCCTGGTCCTGGAGAACCCCCATCACTGCACGTTTTTAAATAGGGAGACATCTAAAATGTGCAGTGTTGGGGGTTCTCCAGGACCGGGATTGGGAACCACTGCACTACACCATTCAAAAGTTTAAGGTCAGTAAGGTTTTGAATGTTTTTGAAAAGTCTCCGTGTCCTAACCAGACGTGACGCGTCAAGATTCCATACGTCAAGCAATTAGTCTGTCCACACCAGACGCGACACGACATCGAGATGCGACAGAATCACTCAAATATCACAGCCATTCAGAAGCGTTCAGCACTCCCAACAAAATGGACACGTTTAGCATCTAATCATCTAATATTAAACCTTTTTACCATAGGTTGTATGTTGTTGTTCTAGCCACGACGTCGCAGAAATAGAAACTTTGCGTTTAATCAAAAATACAGCAAAATAAGTAATATTGTAAAATATTATTGCAATTTTCTATATGAATATATTGTAAAATGCAATTTATTCCTGTGATGATCATTACTCCAGTCTCTCAGTGTCACATGATCCTTCAGAAATCACTCTAATATGCTGAATTGCTGCTCACGAAACTGTATTATTATTATTATTATTATTAAAAAATTTCTTATCCATGGCAACAAACTTTTGAACAGTAGTGTATATGTAGAAATGTAACATTTAACGTTAATTAATCAATTATGTTGCAATATTGATCACTGTTCATGATGCCTAATGTTACCAAATTGCATATTATTGTAAAGAGTTACCCTGTTTCTTGAGTATTTGTTCCTGTTGGCTTGATCTTCAGGTTCTCTGACTCTTCATCACTGGCAGCAGCTCGCTAAACCTCACCTGGCCACCATTCTAGACCCCCATCCGGGCGTAGTTACCAAAGGCTTCCGCCCTCTCCCTCAGGACAATGTTTACCACCTGAATGACCTCGAAGAGGACGAAGACCAGGAGAAACTACCATGGGAACAAAAGAGAAAAGAGGAGGAGCCACAGGATGCAAAGATAAAAGAGGAGGAGGAGGAGGAAGGAATCACGTTTAATGTGCGCTCATCGTCAACTCCGGAAGAGAAGAGAGAGAGGAGGTGTGTCCAAAGTCCAGCTAATGTCCAGCTCCTTCCTGCATCCCTCAGGAATTCCCCTGTGCCCATAGCAACGGCTGGTTCCTTAGCAACAGCAGTTAACCTGACAGCCAGCGCTGCTCCTGCAGTTAGTTCTGGAATCTCAGGATCAGCGGCTCCACAGTTTGAGCTGAATCTCGGATCTAAAGCAGGTAAATAACGGTCACTGCAGACACCCGTTTGCTTTCCAGTTCCTGTATAATAATGCATGTTTGTTAATCACTTTTTGTTTGTTTAGCTATAAATCCTGGGAAATATCAGAGCTCCACTTTTTCCACATACACCTTCACTACCTGCCGGATCCTGCATCCCAGTGACAGCACACAGGTGACAGCCAGGTACAACATCTATCACCACTAATAAACAGCAGGTTAAGGGTGTGAAGCATTTGAGAACTGTCTTTACTTTTGCTGTTGTGTTCGGTGCCTTACTGAACTGCACATTTTTACTTTAGTAAGTCAGGAACCATCAGATTTTAGTATGCAAGTGAGTTGGAGACTGATTTGTTCATTACAAAGGACTTTTATGTAAAAACCAATAAAAACACAAAAAAGAACAGATTCAAAAGAGTCATACGCTGATGATTCAGAGTGGTTGAACTGTATGTTTGTTCATGTGTGCAACCAGCAAGATTAGCAAAATAGAAGTGTTGTCAATTTATTTTCAATTTATCTTTTTTATTTATTTATTATTTTTATTATGGCACTTAGTCTCTCAACTCTGTTAATATATATAATAAGAATATTTTATATAATAATGTTAATAATATTATTCAGATGTTTTTATCATCTTTTATTATTCTGGCACTTAATCTTTCTCAACTCTGTTAAAAACCTTATTTCAGTGTGTTTTTATATGGAGGAATTCAGATATCAGTTATTGATTGGAAAAAATAAAAATGAATTTGCTTTCAATTTATTTTATTTAAATATTTTTTGATTTTGATTTTAGATAAGATATATAAGATTTTATATATATACAGTGTATATATATATATATATAAAATCATATTACTCTTTTCTTTCTGTTTATCAGCTCTGCCTGCAGTCCTTCTGTGAGTGATTACACCCCAAGTTCTCTTCGGACCGGTCCCAGCACTCCAGTCACACCCTGTAGGTTGAGTCTGGGCGATTCTTTCCCCATTCGCCGCCCTGCAGCGCCCCCTAGTGGTCTCGCCAAGCTCCTGCTGGAGAAAGGCATCTCTGCTCAGGGTCCCGCCGCTATGGCGGCACCCAAAAAGCCTCTTTCTCTACGTCTTCGCAGCACTCCTCCAAACTCCCCATGCCCCTCCCCTGTGCCCTTCGACTCCCGATCCACCTCTTCGGACAACTTCTTGGCATCCCGTCCCGCTGAGCTCTTCCTGCAAGACGTTTACGGGCTGAAACTTGGCCGTGCCCCACGACCGGATCTCCTCAGCCCTGAACGATCCCCTCATGGGCAATCGACCAAACCCGACTGCCACGCCGTCAACCTCATGAAGCATCTCCGCAAACTAGGCTTGGATAAAAAAGTCCTCCAAGGGTCAGACGCCGAAGGCGCACATCCACAGGAATCTGCCACCTTCCTAGCAACAGGAGGCGGCAGCTTACTGGATGGGCTTCGGCGAAATCAAAGTCTGCCTGCTATGGTTGGCCGCCGTAGCGCATCTGTCTCCAGTCCGTCCTTTCCTGTCCCGCCCCCTCACCCTACTTCCCTGGCCCTTCCCACTCCACCATGGAGGAATCTAAACGAACCGCGCCGCACACGTAGACACGCCTCCCTTTCTCAGGCCCCGCCCCACTTGCATAATTCATAAGAATGTGGGCGTGGTCTCTGACCAACAGGAGTGACTTTATATCTATCCCTCATATCCTTGATTAAACCATCTGTTCCTTGGAAAAAGAGGCTGAAAGACATTTAAGGTTGTTTTTAAAGCACAAAAATGAAGTTAAAGTGTCTTGTTGCCATGTTTATGTAAAAATGAAGATTTTAAAGGCCTTGAAGCACTCAAGAGGAAACATAGATTTCTAATCCCATTTTTCCCGGTCTAAATCTCTTTTTTCCTTTATTGTTCATTTATGTCCCTTTATCCTTTATTTAGTTTCCTTAACAAGTCATGGCACTTATTTTCCGTCCATTAACACGTGAGGCTGTGGAGCTGTGAAGTGGTGGATAGATCAGGAAAATGTATGTGCAGAAGGATGTTGAATCGATGGAAGGAAGTTAAAGGAATGCTATAAAGGACTGGAAATATGAGGGTTTCTGTAGGTTTAATGTGAATAATTACTGTCACTTTGATTCATCCTAGTGAATCATATGAACAAGATTGAGGTGATGAACACGAAGGAGAATGGAATATGGCAAGTGAAATGGATGGTCGCATCTCCACAGCTTCATTTTAGGGGTTTGTCTTGATTCACTCAGCAGTTCCTGAAAGTTTCTCTGTGTAGTTGTTCAGTCCGTCCTGCATTATACATAGCTAAAGCCTTTTAGACATTTAGTAGAACATCTACCTGCCCATATTGTCTATTTTTGCATCATTACAGGTACAGATGAAAGGTCTAAGCAAGCATTTGTGTCCCTCAGCATGCTGGTGTATCTGGACAGAAGCTCCTCTTATTTCTTTGCACTGAATCAACTGGTTATTGGGAAGTTTTGTCACAAAAGTGCAGATCTGGAGTGCTCAGGATATATTTGGGTTTGTAAAGGCACATGTTCTGAATACATGTAACCTTGTTGAAATCATATTCAGGGACTGTGTATTTAAGGGAAATGAGTGATTTGTTCACATGTACACTCAAAAGGCATCACTGCAGATTGTACTTTAAGTTTAGCTTAAGAGGATTCTGCAACTGAAACCTGAAGAGAAGGGAGTTTGCATTTACCCCTCTTAAATATAAAGCATAGAAATTGTATTTTAGTGAATACAGAAACCTTTCTAAAGTACACCTAAAGATGGTCAACCATTATATTACATGGTCTTGACACTTTGACCCCTGAATGAATTCCTTAAAGACACCGAATGTGCTTCCTTGTCATCTTCACTTATTTCCCTTCTTTCCTCATTTTATGCACTTTTCATTTTTAACCCACTAGAATTGTGTTTTTAGTAAATAGGCATTACGTGTGTTATCTAGCAATAAGGTAAGAATAGAGTATGTTAATACATTTAACCTGAGATAGCTAATATTATTTACTAACCTTTCAGCTAAGAGTGGGATTTTAATATATTTCATGTTTTTGGTGGAGTTTGAGAAGGGACTCTAGTTTCAAAGACCTTTTTGGGTTTAAACTAAAATGATTCGTCTTTTTGCCTGAATTGTCATTTTCTAAGCCAAAACGTATGTGGATGTGTTTGTTTTTGTGGTAAACTGACCTTTTGTGCTTTGTAGTAAATGACATGATGACAGCACAACCATCAGTTTGGTTCAGAAACGGTTACAGGAGTGACATTTAGTGAGCTTTTGTCAACTATGCCAAGAACACAAACAAATCTAAATGTGATTTAAACTAAACTCGGTCAAATCAACCTCTTCAGAACAATACCAGCATGCTTGCTGCATTTATACATCACTAGCTTTCTCTCTGTTCCCAGCTGAAGTGTACTAAACGCATGACTTGATTTCTGTATCAAAGTGTCCTTATTTACATCCTGCTGTTGATGTCATCAAGCTCTCTGCTGCCATTGAGGTCAAAGGTCAATGCTTGAAGATGATGCCACAAGCTGTGACATCAAGCACCATGTGATTTCTTTTGTGCTGTTGACATGGTGTGTTTTCCTGTGTTTAGCTGTCAGAACCCTGTGTCAGCTGTGTATTGTTGGATTTTTTTATAATAAAACATGCAAATTCAACTTCGGTGTCCCTGGCATTTCATCCTGAGGAGTTTGATAACTATACACAGGAGCTCAAATGTGCTTTGTATTCAGTTCAAGTGTACAAACATTTTTGGTATATTATACTGACTGTACAAATCATTATTATAATGCTTTACATTATTTTATTTTTTTGATAAACGGGTGTCTAGAAGAGAAAAAGACATTTATTTTGCATTAAAAAAATTCAACATCTCGTTCAGAATTAGAGCAATTTCATTATCGTTCTTATTATTGTGAATAAACTTTTATTTTTTAGATAAAAAAAAAAAACTCTTGCTGTACTGCCAATATTAAAATTATAATTGCATGATGAGAATTACAAACAAATATTGAGCTATAAGCTATGAAAGTGATAATGTGCTGAATTTTAATAAAAATAAAAATGAAGCCAGAACAATTATTTTTAAGTATAATTCAATTACATATTTAAATTTATATGAATTATTTTAATACTTTATATTAGTAATGATTTGCCATAACCATACTATCCAAAAAAGGTTGGGAAAAACATGTTCAATGGAAATATATATATATATATATATTTTGCATAAACAAAATAAATCATGTTTCAAACCATTGAAGAGATTTAAGGTATGCATTTGTATGGCAATTAAGCATAATTACATCTCACTTCTCATTACTATAATTTAAAAATAATTATAATTTATTACTGTTATATGAATAAAATATTTTATGGATTTAAAAAATGTCTAGACAGAATGATTAACATGGCTTTATTGCAGAAATTAAAATCATAATTATAAAATTGTACAAAAGAATGCTGAATCTTGAAAAATGTCGGTCTTACCAATAGGCTTCATTTTCGTTATGCAAAATATAATTTATTTTTTCTTCTTTGGATTTTTGGTGAAATATGACCTGCATATGTTTTTGTGAGATTCGCTCAGTTCACAAGGGACAGATTTTAATGCTGTCTGACGCGGAGCTGAACTGCCCCATGGCAAAATCTAGCCCCACGCCGACCCCACAGCCCACCCCGAACGCAGCATACAGCGATACTGGGAACGACCCTTGAAACGTGTGGAGAGGAACCAACTCATCATCCACGCTATAGAAAGTCAGAGTCCCTGCGGTCCTGTCCAGAAACACCCCGACACGAGGGCTGTAGGTCACAGGGATCTCCACCTTCTGATTGCCGTGCATGGCTGCGCAGCACATGTCTGACAGCTCCAAGCTCCATGATTGGCTGTTATACCCAAGCCCCGCCCCTGAATTTGCCCCTTTGCGAGGCATGGAACCACTGACCACACCCAGAGAGGAGCCACGCCCCCTCCACTCCACCTCCCAGTAGCAGCGGTCGGAGGAGAGGGGGTGGAGACAGAACACCTGCGTCCAGCTGTCGAAGCGCTGAGGGAGGTCAGGGTACAGCTGAGACGTCTGCTGAAGCGTGGCTACAGTGTCTCCATCAGACAGGGCCAGACGCCGATGGGCTGTGTTTGGATCCAGGGTCAAATCACAAGCATCTAATGGGGAGAGAGAGAGAGAGATAGATGAGAACGTGAGCTTGAAATAGAATGAAAAGAACAATACATGAGGAATAAACTCACATTGCAAGAACTCATCTTTGGTTCTGGGCTCTGGGGCCTGAATACTGTCAATGTTAATTTCTCTCACTGTAAAAAAAAAAAACAAAGAGAGAACATGTCAGACAAAAGAAACAGGCTGTAAGAAAATATGAAAACTTGCATATTTGAAAAAAAATTATGCTGTTTTGAAAAATAAAATGGACACATTTTAATAGGACATTAAAGTGACAATATTCAATTTCTGATTCATATGGTGGTGTAAAGTTCATTAGATAATACATCTTTGGTTCTGGGCTCTGGGGCCTGAATACTGTCAATGTTAATTTCTCTCACTGTAAAAAACAAAACAAAGAGAGAACATGTCAGACAAAAGAAACAGGCTGTAAGAAAATATGAAAACTTGCATATTTGAAAAAAAAATATGCTGTTTTGAAAAATAAAATGGACACATTTTAATAGGACATTAAAGTGACAATATTCAATTTCTGATTCATATGGTGGTGTAAAGTTCATTAGATAATCTTTCTATCCATCCACCATCCATCCATCATCCCAACCATGTATCCATCCATTTATCTATCCACACATCCATCCATCCAACCAACCATTTATCCATCCACCCATCCATCTATCCATCTACCATCCATCTATCCATCCACCCCCCATCTACCCATCCACCCATCCATCTACCATCCATCTACCCATCCATCTATCTAACATGTCAGACAAAAGAAACAGGCTGTAAGAAAATATGAAAACTTGCATATTTGAAAAAAAAATATGCTGTTTTGAAAAATAAAATGGACACATTTTAATAGGACATTAAAGTGACAATATTCAATTTCTGATTCATATGGTGGTGTAAAGTTCATTAGATAATCTTTCTATCCATCCACCATCCATCCATCATCCCAACCATGTATCCATCCATTTATCTATCCACACATCCATCCATCCATCTACCATCCATCTATCCATCCACCCACCCATCTACCCATCCACCCATCCATCTACCATCCATCTACCCATCCATCTATCTATCCATCTACCCATCCACCCATCCATCTATCTATCTACCCATCTACTCATCCATCCACCCATCCATCATCCCAACCATGTATCCATCCATTTATCCATCCACCCATCCATCTATCCATCTACCATCCATCTACCCATCCACCCATCATCCATCTACCCATCCATCTATCCATCCACCCATCTATACATCCACCCATCCATCTACCATCCATCTATCCGTCCACCCAACCACCCATCATCCATCTACCCATCCATCTATCCACCCATCTATACATCCACCCATCTACCCATCCATCATCCCAACCATGTATCCATCCATTTATCTATCCACACATCCATCCATCCATCCAACCATTTATCCATCCACCCATCCATCTACCATCCGTCTACCCATCCACCCAACCATCTACCCATCTATCTATCCATCCATCTATCCATCTACCCATCCACCCATCCACCTATCCATCTACCCATCCATCCACCCATCCATCTATCCATCCACTCACCCACTGATCCACCCATCTATCTATCTATCTATCTATCTATCTACTCCACCCATCATCCATCTACCCATCCATCTATCCATCCACCCATCTATACATCCACCCATCCATCTACCATCCATCTACCCATCCATCTATCCACCCATCTATACATCCACCCATCTACCCATCCATCATCCCAACCATGTATCCATCCATTTATCTATCCACACATCCATCCATCCATCCAACCATTTATCCATCCACCCATCCATCTACCCTACCATCCATCTATCCATCCACCCATCCATCTACCATCCGTCTACCCATCCACCCAACCATCTACCCATCTATCTATCCATCCATCTATCCATCTACCCATCCACCCATCCACCTATCCATCTACCCATCCATCCACCCATCCATCTACCCATCCACCCATCCATCTATCCACCCATTCATCTATCCATCTGTCTTTCATATGATGTGTCCATCCATCCACCATCCAACTTCCCATCCATACATTTATCCATTCATCCATCCATCTTTCTTTCATAATATGGTGTGTGTAATGTAAAAGATATTGTTGTAAATGCTGACATGTGGGAAAAGCAGGATTGGCAAAGGGACTGTCGGTAGGAGAGTCCAGGAACAGCCCGGGATTCACTGTACGGAGAGAAAGACAGAAACAGAGTGAGACACTTAGGAGTCGTTCCCCTACATGTAATCCATTTAACTACAATTTAACCAGCTGTAAAACTACAAACAAAAACCTCAATATTACCTTCTGTTGGCTCTCCCCCTACAGAGAGAAGAGAGATACAGTCAACAATAGTTTAGATAATTAATAATATAACAATTACAATGATTTTCAGTTTTTAGAGCTAATTTGAAAAAGGCAAGTGTGTTGGTTGGTAGTATTTTTAAAATGTTTTTGAAAGTCTCTTACCAAGGCTGCTTTTATTTGATAAAATACAGTGAAAACAGTAATATTGTAAATTATTATTATAATTTATACTCTTTTCTGTTTGAACATATTTTAACCTGGTGATGTAAAGCTGAATTTTCAGCATCATTAGTCCAGTCTTCAGTGTCACATGATCCTTCAGAAAAATCTTTTGTAACATTATAAATGTGTTTACTGTCACTTGATCAATTCAATGCAACTTTCTGAATAAAAGTATGCATTTGTTTTATTATTTAAACAACATAATTTAATTTTTCATGACCATTTTTCATCCTCTCACTGTTATTTGTATTTGAATACATTCATGAATTATGTAGATAGTAAATTATATGAATTTCTAAACTATTTATTTTATTTAAAATGCAATGTATCATTTAATTTCAAATAATTCTTGAATCGCTAGTGTGTACACTGAGTGACTTACAGGCACTGGCAGAGGAGGGGCTACGAGGTGTCACTGACTCCGCCTCCAGTATAGTGGGTGTGGCCTCTTTCACTGTGAGTGAAAATGCGACACATGACATCATGGTTCATGCAATAATTTGATGACGTTATGATGATGACAAAACATTTTTAATTGAACAGGTTTCTAAATCCAGTGGACACATTTAGCTCTGTGTTGCTGGACACATACTTGAAAACACAACAAATGCAGACAAAAATAAGAGGACATTTTGAGATACTTGATAGATATGCTTAGACCACAGTTCACATGAGCAGGAAATACAGGCGTTTATCTGGACGCAAGACAAACCAGAATGACTAGTAAAGATTTCGGAACAAGCTAAGCTTGGTTTCATTGTATGAAGGTTTATGCGAGTATACTTCAGGCACACATTTGTCCCCAAAAGTTAGTTAGCTGTACATAAAAGCAACAGAAGTCTATCATTTGTCCTCATTTAGAGTGTGTATTCTTGCGCTCACCTGTGTCCTGTCTCTTCTTCCTGTTTCTGGGTAAGAGAGAGCTCAGACTCCATCTGTCCGCTTTTGATGAAGAACACAATGAGGATTAAAAACACAACATCTTGATTTGATTTGAGCTGCTGTCACTCACATTGTCTGGCCGGCTGCTGTCTGTCCACAGCGTTGGATCTTTGCTGTGTTTCTCCATTGACTGTCGGGAGGGAAAACAGACACAAACATGATGTGATTCTTAAAGGTGACATATCATGAAAATCAGACTTTTCCAGGTTTCAAGTGCTATAATCAGGTCCCCGGTGCATCTACCAACCAAGGAAACGTGAAAAAGATGAACCCAATCACTTTGTTTTGGAAAGCCTTTTTCTGCAAGCCTCTGAGAAAACGAGCGCGTCTGATTTCGCTCTCTTGGTGACGTGGCAAAGGGATCTCATTATAATATTACCGCCCCTTAATCTGTAAACTTCCACTCAAGGCACTGTCATTTGATTTTGCAAGCGACAACTGTGTACCAGCTCTAATGCCATGGCGAAAGTTCTGTCTTTGGCTGCACAGACGAGCACAGAACTTAGTTTAGTACTCACATGCTGTGACAGCCGCTTTCTGTCCGTGTGCTTCGGATGTGTGCGCTCAGAAAACCTTATATCTGAAGTTTAAACTCATATGGTTTAAAACGCATGATTTCAGCATGATAAACATGATAATCAGAACCAAAACAGATGTTTTTAGCAGATACGAGCTGTAAAGGCGCAGCTCTATTCTGGAAAAGGGGGCGGGGAGCAGCAGCTCATTTGCATTTAAAGAGACATGCCCGAAAAACAGCGTGTTTCTGCTTCCACTCAAAATAGGCATTTTCAAAATGATATAATAAATGATCTGTGGAGTATTTTGAGCTGAAACTTCACAGACACATTCTGGGGACACCAGAGACTTATATTACATATTGTAAAAAGGGGCATAATATGTCTCCTTTAAAGTAGGTGTTAAATTTCCAAAAACTAGACATGAATCAAACGTCACCTTGTTCTCTGTCCTCTCTCCTCAGTCTTGGTCTGATTGAACTCAAACTCCAGCGGTCTGCTGACAATTAAAATGAAAACCGCTTTAAAAACTGTGAGGTTGGTTTACGCAATGTATATAAACTTGAGTCTGACACCACACTGAAAATCTTTTAATTAAACCTCACCTTGTTCTTCATCACGTGTGCTTCTGCTCTGTGTGCTTTGACGTCTCTGAGAGGTCTGACTTTCTCTGTCCATGACTACTATGATATTAATAAAACACACAAAACTGAACAACAACAAAATAACTGACACTAGGGTGAATGTCAGGATATGTCTGAGTCATATTTCACTCCAGAATCAAATAGAGGGAAAAAAAGAAAACATATTTGCTCAAAATGTAAGAAAGCATCGATTTTTGGCATTGACATTTTTTCATGACATATTCTCCTCTAATTCTCATTAGTATTTATAAAGTATTTAAGGTTTTTAATTATTTAAATCATATTAAAATTTTTATCTGCACAGTTGCATCTATACTATTTACAAGTTTATGAAGTATTTAAACTGTAAACAATTTTACATGTATAAAGCATTTAAATTATAGTTTTCACAAATGAAGATCATGGTAGTGATGTCGTGTTGTACTGATAAAAACTGTATTGAAGTAACATTAAAATAATAAGACTAACCATTGAATTACTGAAAAGTAATACAAATAGCTGGACACACTATGATAATGAGATTGATTGTCAAAGTATATAATGCAAAATAATCTTTATGGTTATAAAAATAGGCTCAATTTACTTTCTGCAAAATATCTCTCTTTTTTTATTCCTTTTTCTGTCTTTTGATTATAGCATATGACCTGGACATCTTTCGTCCACTAAAACTCACCCTGATCTCTGTCTTCTCCTCTCGGTCTTCCTCTTGATCTCACTGTTGAAAAATCACAAATAATGAGCAAAACTACACTGGACTGATGTTGGTCATTATATCTTTATGAATATGTCTCATTCTCACCATCATTGTTTTCTCTTTCCTCTCTTCTTTGCGTTTCTCTTGGTCTCAATGAACTGCGACTCTTTTCGTCTGTAGCGTGAGAAACTATAAATGACAAACTACAGATGATTATATATACACGATTAAAACAGTGAGACGCGCGTCTTACTGTCATCTCTCTCCTCTCTCGGTGATCTGGCTGGTCTTTGGGAGTTTGTAACACCTCTGTTAACTGATATAAACAAATGTTTATATAAAAACTATTTAAACTCCTACATATAGTCACAAAATCTCTCTAAAACACATTTAAAATGTTAAATCATATCACAACAGTCTCACCTCTTGGCTCATTGTTTCTGACAGCCTGTGCACGTGTGTTCACTGAAGAAAGAAAATAAAATATCAAATTAAATCCAAATATAAAATAAAATACAATTAAATACAATTAAATTAAATTAAATATATAAAGACAGCCTTCGTACTTTCAATGTGGAACTAGGCAAAGCTAGACAGTCATTCTTCTCAAACCTTATAAACAGTAACTTAAACAACACTCGCACTCTTTTTGCTACTGTTGAGAGACTGACAAACCCCCCAAATCAGATTGCCAGTGAAATGCTCTCCGACAGCAAATGCAATGAGTTTGCTTCCTTCTTTTCTGAGAAGATCAATAATATCAGGAAGGCGATTAGCACATCCCCAAGTTATGCAGAGGTTAGACATATTCGACCACAATATCAAAAAGAAGATACTATGTCTGCTTTTGAAGAAATTGATAGCAAAATTTTGGAAGAAATAGTACAGCACCTTAAATCGTCAACATGCTATCTTGACACACTTCCCACATATTTTTTCAAAAGGGTGCTTAACTGTTTGGAAGCAGATCTCTTAGAAGTGGTGAACGCCTCACTTCTTTCTGGGACTTTTCCAAACTCCCTGAAAACTGCAGTTGTTAAACCCCTTCTGAAAAAGAGAAATCTTGATAACACCATATTGAGCAACTATAGACCAATATCAAATCTTCCTTTTATAGGAAAGATTATTGAAAAGGTAGTCTTTAATCAGCTGAACAAATACTTAAACTCAAATGGATACCTGGACAATTTTCAATCTGGTTTTCGACCGCATCACAGCACAGAGACAGCACTCATTAAGATAATAAATGATATTCGCTTAAATTCTGAATCTGGCAAAATATCAGTGCTGGTACTACTAGATCTCAGTGCTGCGTTTGATACTGTCGATCATAACATACTACTAGAGAGACTGGAAAACTTGGTTGGGCTTTCTGGCATGGTAATTAAATGGTTCAGGTCATACTTAGAAGGGAGAGGTTATTATGTGAGTATAGGAGAGCATAAGTCTAAGTGGACGTCCATGACATGCGGAGTCCCACAAGGCTCAATTCTTGCACCGCTCTTGTTTAGCCTGTATATGCTCCCACTAAGTCAAATAATGAGAAAGAACCAAATCGCCTATCACAGCTATGCAGATGATACCCAGATTTACCTAGCCTTATCTCCAAATGACTACAGCCCCATTGACTCCCTCTGCCAATGCATTGATGAAATTAACAGTTGGATGTGCGAGAACTTTCTTCAGTTAAACAAAGAGAAAACCGAAGTCATTGCATTTGGAAACAAAGATGAAGTTCTCAAGGTGAATGCATACCTTGACTCTAGGGGTCTAACAACTAAAAATCAAGTCAGGAATCTTGGTGTGATTCTGGAGACAGACCTTAGTTTCAGTAGTCATGTCAAAGCTGTAACTAAATCAGCATACTATCATCTCAAAAACATTGCAAGAATTAGAGGTTTTGTTTCCAGTCAAGACTTGGAGAAACTTGTTCATGCCTTTATCACCAGCAGGGTGGACTATTGTAATGGTCTCCTCACCGGCCTTCCCAAGAAGACCATTAGACAGCTGCAGCTCATCCAGAACGCTGCTGCCAGAATTCTGACTAGAATCAGAAAATCTGAGCATATTACACCAGTCCTCAGGTCCTTACACTGGCTTCCAGTTATATTTAGGATTGATTTTAAAGTACTTTTACTTGTTTATAAATCACTCAATGGCCTAGGACCTAAATATATAGCAGATATGCTCACTGAATATAAACCTAACAGACCACTCAGATCATTAGGATCGAGTCAGTTAGAAATACCGAGGGTTCACACAAAACAAGGGGAATGTGCTTTTAGTTATTATGCCACCCGCAGTTGGAATCAGCTTCCAGAAGAGATCAGATGTGCTAAAACATTAGTCACATTTAAATGCAGACTCAAAACTCATCTGTTTAGCTGTGCATTTATTGAATGAGCACTGTGCGATGTCCGAACTGATTGCACTATATTATATGTATAATCGTTTTCTTAAATTCATTTTAAACCTCTTAAATCAATTTTTTTTAAATAATTTTCAAAGTTTTTAAATTCCTTGTTTTATTGTTGTGATTATTGTTTTTATTTTATTTTATGTAAAGCACTTTGAATTACCATTGTGTATGAAATGTGCTATACAAATAAACTTGCCTTGCCTTGCCTTGCCTACAGACAAATGACAGATGAAACCATGATAAAACCTACAGAAGAAAATAGGACTCAACCAACCACTGTTTTGATAATATTATTTAAAATAACATTAATTTTGTGTTTTTAAACATAAACAGAACAATAAAAATACATTTTATAACATAAATTATAAAAAATATAATATAAAATAAAATAATTCTGTTTTATAATTTCATTTTATTTTAGAATTGTATTTAAAGATTTTATAATAATTTTTCTATTATAATTATTTTATTTTGATTTATATATTCATAGTTGTTATTTTTAACAATGTGACTGGTATCAATTTGTGCATCTCTGTTTTTGTTATTTATATTGCTGCTTTGGCAATATTGTGTATAAAACATTCATTTCACTTTAAAATGTAACAAAATGATCAGATAAGACTAATTATTTTTTGTTGAAATTTTACCAAATGCATTATAGTGAAATTGACTTACATTTCATTATGCCTCCTGTTTTCTGGCCGTTGCGGTCTGCCACTGTGAATGCTGTGGTGTTGTACACTGAGGAGAGACACAGAAAATGACCCTCCAGTGACCCTGTACATGACAGCAGTTCTGTGTGTGGTGTGTGTGTGTGTGTGTGTGTGTGTCTGTGTGTGTTTGTGTACCTGTCTTGTTGATCTTGTCCAGTTCCTGGTCACACATCTCCTCCACTTTCTCCCTGAGCTGGACGATGATGCTCCTGACGGGATCAAACGTGGCTTCGGGGTTCGCGGTCACAGCTCCCAGATCTCCCCCCTCCAGAGGACAGCACAGAGACTGATACGTCTGTAGAGACGAGGTATAAAGAGATTATTCATGTGCTCTCTGAGACATTCTCCTCTTTTGAATAGTGGAAGCAGTTTTGTGAAACCATCATCTGACCTTCAGGAAGTAGATACTGTCCTGGCAGTTGATGAGGTCTTTCAGTTCTCCATCTTTTTTCTTCAGCTGTTTGACTTCGGCCTCCAGTTTGGTCACCACGTCCTGGGTCTCGTTGAGTTTCTCCTGTGCAGTGGAGACCATCACGTCCTGGAGCAGCTCTAGCATCCGCTGCACTGACTCCTGGAGCTCCGACAGGACCACATCCGCCTCGTCCCGCACCGTTTCTGAGGACCTCTACACACACACAAATATTCAGACTTTAAAGAATAGCTCACCCTCCAAAAAAAAGTCATTATTTATTCACCCTCATGTTGTTCCAAACCCATAAGACTTTGGTTAATCTTTGAAACACAATTTAAGATATTTCAGGTTTCTGTTCCTCCATTGAAAGTCCAGATAACCAAAACTCAGCAGCAGATCCAAAAAAGTCATATAAGCATTGTAAAAGGAATCCATATGAATTGAGTGGTTTAATCCAAGTCTTGTAAAGAGATACGATGCTTTATGTGATAAACAGATTTATTTCAGGCTTCTATTTGCATATGAACAACAAAGCTTGTGTGTTCATCATTGGTTCTCATGCATCACATATGCACATTTGTGACCCTGGAGCACAAAAGCAGTCTTAAGTCGCTGGGGTATATTTTTAGCAATAGCCAAAAATGCATTGTATGGGTCAAAATTATTGATTTTTCTTTTATGCCAAAAATCATTATGACATTAAGTAAAGTTTTGCCAAAGTAAAATATTTTGTAAATTTCCTATTGTAAATATATCAAAATTAAATTTTTGATTAGTAATATGCATTGCTAAGGACTTCATTTGGACAAATTTAAAGGCGATTTTCTCAGCATTTAGATTTTTTTGCACCCTCAGATTCCAGATTTTCAAATAGTTGTATATCGACCAAATATTGTCCTATCCTAACAAACCATACATCAATGGAAAGCTTATTTATTCTGCTTTCAGATGATGTATAAATCTCAATTTCGAAAAATTGACCCTTATGACTGGTTTTGTGGTCCAGGGTCACATTTAAGCTTCCATGTTCACCATATGTGAAGTGCGCTATGTGTGTCAATCATTATTCAGATGCAAATACAAGATTAAATTAAATATGTTCATCATGTAAAGCCATTGTACCTCTTCAGAAGACTTGGATTAAACCACTCGATTAACAATGCATTCATTTTACGACACCTTTATGACCTTTCTGGATCTTTTCAGTTTTATTTACCTGGACAGAACAGAACAGAAACTTCTCAGGCTTCTTTAAAAATATCTTAATTTGTGTTTTGAAGATGAAGCAAAGTCTTATGGTTTTGGTTATGGTTATGGTTTCATTTTTGCGTGAACTTTGCTTTTAAATACCATGATTGTGTATGATGTAACTCATAAAACCAACAGAATATTGCTTCTATATCATTTATTAGTTTTTTGGGTGCAATAAATATTTACCGTGAGTGTGTCTAAGACTTTTTTCATGTCTTTCAGTTCTCTCTCTCTGTCCTGGAGTCTCTGATGGTTCTCAGACAGAACTGCGCCCAGCTCTTTCTAATTCAATAACAAAGAGTAGCACACAAAGCAAGTGTTCAGAATAGACTGGAATGAGTGTGAGTGGAACAAGATTAGTTCATTAATACTAAACCACACTGACACATTAATACAACCCGTCATGCAAAAGCTAAAGGTGAGTCAGGCTGTTCAAACAGTGGCAGTGAAAGCATTTTTCTGAATGTCACTGCCTTGCATATATGATGATTTCCCAGCCTCACTGACATCATGACAGATGTCAAAAATATGGACTGAAAAACTAGGGCAGTTGAAGGTCATGAAATTCATTTACCATAATCACATGTACGACTGTAGTGGGTCTCATTAGCAACAGAGATGAGACAAACTACAGGAGCGAGGTGAGCCGCCTGGCCGGGTGGTGCAGTGACAACAATCTCTCTCTGAATGTGGAGAAGACGAAGGAGATTGGAGAGAGAGAGAGAGAGAGAGAGAGAGAGAGAGAGTGTGTCTCTCCGGTCTGACTGGATGTGGAGGGTGAGACTCTCACTGAGCAGGTTTGGGGAGAAAATCAGGCCCGCATTAGCATTCCTCTTCTTTTGCACATTCCGCTATATGTGTAGGAAGTAAATGAAAGAATCAAGTGAAATAAAGGGCAAAGCACATAATAATGTTTTTAAAGTAAAATCCGAGTGCTGTTGGCTTGTGCAAAATTGGGCGCCACTAACTTTAGACTGTTACAAGTGGTTGCCAGGGTGTTGCTATGCGGTTGCTAAGGTAAAAAGGTGATGCGGGTGATTTCTTGGTTGGTCAAAGTCAGCAAAAAGTCCTTCCTCAAGTCTGAGAAAAACCTATGCGAACTGAATTTATTTAATACACGAGTTTCACAATTTGAGTTGAATTACTGAAATAAATGAACTTTTCCACGACATTCTAATTTATTAAATTGCACCTGTAGTAAAAAATGAAATGGAAGGGAGATTATATTTTAATGCTTTTGCGTTCTCCCGAGAAACTTTGCGTTCCGACTAGGAACTTTGCAAACAATATGGAGTGGGAGGGAAATTATATTTTGGAGCAAACGCAACTCCATGGAACGCACTTTCGCGAGAGAACGCAAAATCAGTTTTACTCCCATCTGATTTTGTTTTCCATCACCATGGCCCTTGGGTGCTGCTCCGTAACATATTGCTTACACTATATTTCACTGAAATGCTTGCATTAAAATATTTTATGCTTATCCAATTCTACCAACGACAAAGCTGTGCTAGATGACTGATGGATGGTGAGCCTGTGCGCAGAAATGTGACAAAGACCAAGAGTAGCATCAGAATAATATCTTTAAACTGTAAACAGTTCATTTTCAAATAGTTAAGTGTTACCAACCGAAGGATTTCGTTAACCAGCTGTCGATTTTATATGTTGATGATTTAAACAGTTTTAAATAGTGACATATAGTAACAATGTTCAAATGCTATTAATAAATTGCAATAAAGTCTCTCTCACACAAATTCATGTTATTGTTTCAAATGTAGCCTATGCACGCAGTCAGTTAGTCCTAGTTCTTCATCTGTTTCTCCTTCATCCTGTTTTCACTCTTTAGTATTCTTTTCAGTCTTTTACTGGTGTCTGGCCAGAATAAGCAATCAATCAGTCGTTTCATAAAAAGGCAGTAGTTGAATCACTGTACAGTATGTGAGAGTGCTGACAGCTGAGGGCGGTGTTGAGCTGGGAATGTGGAAGGAAGTGTTGTAACAGTAAGTGTTGAGTGACTTGTAACATGCTTGAAATCTCTCACATCAATCATCACCCACCGGACCTGAGTGGAGACAGCATTACTGACTCATATGAGGCTTGTCAGTGCTTGAGAGAAAACAGCAACATAAATACTTAAAAAGGGACTCCAGTTTATCCAGGATCTGATTCCAATTAGGAGTGGTTCTGAATTATGTTAGAAATTCCACTGCACTCTAAAAAACGCTGGGTTAAATGCAACCCAGTGCTGGGTAAAATAGGGACAAACCCAGCAATTGGGTTGTTTTGACCCAGCGGTTGGGTTACTAC
>NW_015505769.1:204660-281533 GCF_001515645.1 Sinocyclocheilus grahami | reverse complement strand
TTCCCCAGCATTGGGTTGTATTTAACCCAGCATTTTTTAGAGTGTAGGAATCTGCAGTAGAACGCATGTTTTTGAAAGGCTTGATTTGAGAAAGAACAAAAACATCTCATTAGAAGTCACGCCTGAGAGGTGTTTTAAACAACATGGTGAAGTCACACATTTATTAACGACCAGAAGGTTGTGTTAAACATTTAACCAAACGCTGGGTCAAAACAACCCAATTGCTGGGTTTGTCCCTATTTTACCCAGCACTGGGCTGTATTTAACCCAGCATTTTTTAGAGTGTAGGAATCTACAGTAGAACGCATGTTTTTGAAAGGCTTGATTTGAGAAAGAACAAAAACATCTCATTAGAAGTCACGCCTGAGAGGTGTTTTAAACAACATGGTGAAGTCAGACATTTATTAACGACTTTAATGAAATATATGTAACCTATTAAACATATTTTGGCTTCGTGTCGCTCTAGATTATGTATTTTATGAGTAGAGTACAATTTCTATTCTACAGAAGAAAAACAATATCAAATGTTACAATTACAAATGGTACAGTTTTTTTTTTTTTTTAGATTTAACAAGATTTCCCAGCAAATATTTTTGTTCATATTTTCTAATAGTTAATTTTTCCTAATATAATATTATTAATAGTATATTTTATTTTACAGTAAAATTATGCTGTTTATAATATTAAATAATAGATTTTATACAGAAAAAGTATTATTTACCTTTCAAAGGGTGATTGCTTTGATTATACTTTATTTAAAAATAAAATATATATATACAAATAAATGAAAAAGTTTTGTTTCCTAATTTTTTACAGTACATTTCTGTAAGACAAAAACATTTTTTTTCTGTAAATGTAACAAAGACTTTTCACAGTGATTTTACAAAACAGGATTTTACAGAATCTTATTTAAGTAATGTTCTATGCACCTCACCTGACTAATTTTACTGTGTTTAATATGCTAATTTATTGGTTATGAACCATAGGGTAAATTCAGGTAAACGTGGCAACTTTTTACCATTCAGCACAATGATAAAAAAGTGTCTCTGATTACCTAAATTCACCATGCTTCTCTTGAATTGTGCTTTTGAAAATTTGAGGCGCAAACACACAGTCTCTTTGTGTTTATGTGTGATGATAAATGATCATGAAGCGCTTCTGATCGGCCCAGTAATAAGTCTAAATTGAATTCCAAAGCTATTAATAAGAGCTCTGAAATGTATCCCATCCATTTACTCTTTTAACAAACTACACATCACAGAACGAAATGAAAACAAATGAATCAGTAAACAATGAGCCTGTATATCTCTGTTCAGTAGAAGAGGCAATAGTCTCTGCGCAGAGATCTTTCATTCCAGTGTTTGTGTTTGTGAGTGTGTTTCACTCTGGTTTTTGTCCGTCTGCTCACTGACGCTGATGAAATCAAGCTGGACGCGTCCTTCAGGGACTTTCATAACCTCTAAAAGATGTCTTTACTCACACCAGCATCATGGGTGTGTGTGTACTACATCTGTAGAAATCAAGTCTGGCAGTACAACCCTCATTTCTTAGAATCCGCATGATGTTCTTGAGAAGTTTCTTCTTCGAGTGAGTGTGGTGTTTGGGTGGTGCATGTCAAGCTGACGGCTGTGGCTCCAAAACATCTCATCTGTGTTCAATCATCCACACATTTGTGACCATCGCAGCTGATTTCTACATAACAGGCTCCAAAAATCCAGCATCACCCCTCCTCAGATATCAAGAACTGGCCGGTATTTCGTCTCGCTTTCATGTCAGAGACTCTGAAATGCACAAGCCGATTGAACCATTTTAAGTGAGTTCCTCATCATCTCCAGATCTCTGCCAATCCACCTCGACATCTGCAGAAGGTCACAGTCATTGACTCCTGGGCAAAAAGCCAGTGAAGCTTCTTAAATTATGAATTGACTTTGGACTGGATTGCAGCTGTAGCTCGTATGAAGTGTGCTTTTTTTTTTTTTTACTAAAAGACAGTTATCCTGCTGCTCACTTAAAGTCCCCATAACCCCATTTTGGGTGTTAGTATCAATATGTTAGTCTTAAGGTTATCTATAAGGCAGTGTGCTCCAAAACCGTGACTAAATTCGCATTTAGAAGATATAAGCATTCAAAGCTTGCAGTTCGTCACTTCCGCCAAAACGACTCAACGATTGTTTTGACGTCACATCGTACTTCAGCTTCTCATCAAACTTTCTGTCCAATCAAATGCTCTCTAGAATCCGAAGCGCCCGCCCCCTACACTATAAAATAGATGCTGAAATCGGTCACTTTTCCACAGAATGAGTATTTTCTGTACAGTGAATGGCACGTAGTGCACTATTTAGTGGACGGGGAACGATTCAAACAGTGTAAATATGCTTTCCATTGAGGAAAAGAAGAAGTCTGGTTTGGCGCTGTGTCCCGCTAACCACCGCACCGCACACACACTCTGCTCCGGTCCAGAGACACGATAGCACGGAGCGGATCACATGTGCGAGTCGGCGCAGACCACAAAATGTATCGGAGCTATTTGAGTTCTACACAGAATGCTATATTTTATAGCAATATGGATGAGATTGTGGCTGGCATACCCTGTCAAATGTGGCTTTACGGAGCTCAACGGCTCTAGCCCAAGCTGTGATATAAACGAACGCTATTGGCTATTTTAAAAAGGGGGCGGGGCTGCTTGATATGTCCCGCCCTGTCTTTGTGTTTCAGTTCAAATGACGTCAACTCATAGAGTAACGGGGACCTTTAAGAATGCATCACAAACACAATCTGTGCAGTATTCTGCAAGTCACCTTGTTAAAGTGATAGTTCACCCCAAAATAAACATTCCAAATCTATGCTGTATATTTTCTTTTATTTTTTTTATTATAATAATAATGTAGTATTGCAATTTTAATGTGATAAAAATACAAATGAAATTAAATAATATTAATTTATTAAACTATATTAAGATGCTATTTAAATTAACATTTTAATATAACTGATTACATTTGCATGATTTAAAAAATTCATTCAAATTCAAAAAACTGCTTTTATTGTTTTACATCAAATTTTACATAGCAACATTTTTTTACGGTACTGATAATCTAATCACAATTGGGAATAATGAGAATTACAAAAAAGCTCAAAAGTCTGGACACATTACTGTAATACGAATTTTGGGGGAAATTTATTTAATTTCAATGAACAATGCAAAAAAAAAAAAAAACATCGATTTTATGGCAAAGACAGGATTTTGATTTTATTTTTTTACCTACCCAATGTTAGAGGTGCAACAGTTTGTCTGTTGGCCGGTCTCCTCAAAGGGATCGTTGTACCTTCTTTATCCCTAAAGGGTGCATATTACTACCTTGGAGTAGCAATATGTACTCGTATGGTAATATTATGAACCCTTTAGGGGTAAACAAGGTATAAAGATGGCCCTTTGAGAGGACTGCCCCACTGACAAGCTGTTGTTCCCCTAAAGGTACCATTATTAGACTTTTTTTTTTTCTGAGAGTGCAGATAAATGCTCTCTGCTGCATGTGTGAGTGTTACTTCAGGAGGAATATCCTCTGAGCAGCTTTCATTAGTGGTGTGTCTGGAGGCCACAGCAGGTCTGAGTTCAAATAGCCCGTCTGCTCTGATAACTCTCTCCAGCTGCTGGGTAATGGTTAGTTTCCTCCCATTAGAGAGGAAAACCTCTAAACAGCAAACAGCTCATTAAAAAGCTATATCACTTACCCACTGTTAGAACCGCAAACATCATTCATCACATGGAGCGAAGTGAAGACTTTAAATACACGTCTGCAGGCTCGGCCTCGAGGACACGACGTGCACGAGAGAACACAGTCACACTGTAATCTACTTTACAGTACCGCTAATGACCAGAGATATTAAACTTCCCCTGCGCTGGACAATCCTTCACACTGAACACACAACAGCTCATATCAACACGATGGATGGATGGATGGATGGTCTTGACAGGAAAGTAAACTGTGGTGTTTTGACACCCAGCTGGATATTTATTTTTACAATGTACAACATATAAAAACCTAGCAAAAAGTTTAGTGTATAAAGGCAGTGATCATATGTTGGAAAATCATTTTCTTTTTTTTTTATTGCATAGAAAACTGTCTGTATTCAGATAATAGAGCATCCATGCAACATCAGTGTACAAAAGCGTCATCAGCAAGCGTCCAGCTCCAGCACACGACCGCGGCCGCTTCCAATGCCATATTCAACATCCAACCAGACTGTTTGCATCTTGCATTGGGCTCATTGGAAAGAATTAACGTCAAATATTTCATAAAACATATTGTCATTTAACACGTACTGTACACACGATGCCAGATAGAAAAAAATGAAATAGTCATACGTAAGAAAGAAGAGTAAATCTGAGCACTCTTAGGGTTCTGAAGACAAGTTACTACTTTCATTGTTGTATGTTCACTGTGGAGTTATGAGGAAAAAAATACCTGATTCCATCAAAAATAAAAATCCGAATTTGTGTATAAATATATAATGCCAGCTACATATATACACACAAACGTACATCCCTTTAGATTCAATAAAACTCACACCGAGTTATTTCATACTGCCATGTTTCAGTCACAATTCATTTGAAACGATTCATTGATCAAAATGTATATATCTTGTCATTATTTACTCATCTTCATATCATTACTTGTGAAAAAGAGTTTAACAGAATGTGACATTTTGATGCACTGGTAAATTAAAACTTGGGCTATTCTGTTTCCATAACTTGTCTTCTTTCAGACTAATGGAAAGAAAACATCCCAAATAAACATTTAAGTGTTTATTTTATTACATTTTATCAACTTATGTCTGTAGATTTCAATTGCAATACATATCTTTAAAGACAGTTCTCTCAACTTAGACTAAACTTTAGTTTGATTTCCATCTGTATCCTGAAAGTTTTTACACATTTGGTTTGTTCATATATCATTCATCTGATTCATAGAACATTTTATTCCTAAACATATGGTGCATTTTTTTGATAAAGATCTCCAAAATCTCTAATAGGTCAACAAAATGAAACAAGAAATCCAATGTTCAGATTTCTGTTCTTGACGTGTATGCAAATGACTGCATATTTAATTAGATAATGCATCATTTGCATATATAAACAACATTTCAGAAAGCTTGTAATACACAACAGCTATCTTAATGCACTGTATTAATCAACTGGGCAAATATGGTGATATCTATTAGAATGTTGTTTTTTTTACCATATTCACATGTGGTGTTTTGCCTTTGGAAATAAAGTCATAAATGTATGTAATGACATAAGAGTGAGTAAATGATGACAGAACTGTCATATTTGGTGAACTTTCCTTTTAAAAAGTGTCTTGACGGACAAATCCACAGCCATATGTGTAACAGTGTGTGGACGGCCATATATCCATGAGCGCAGGTCTTTTATTGGACACTGAAGATAACAGTCTCTTTTATGAGTTCATCCATACATCACTGATGCTAACCAGTCACATTACCGGTAATCCTGATTCCATGTATCTCACATCTTTGTAGTTCTTGGAGTTCTGGAGCAGAAAAAGAAGTAAACCAAGATCAAATAAGGGAAACAGATGTTTGGGCTTACTGTGAGACGTCGCAGCTGTCTGTAAGCCTTCATGCTTAATCGACTCAAAGCGAGTTCTGCATTGCAGTTTTTCGATTATGACGCCAGCACATAAAGTAGTACGTCACAATTCAGTTTCGAGAATTCCCCAGAATTCCTCTTGCTCCTTTGCATTGTAAGAAGTGTGCATGCTTTGTGAGAGTCAGTTTGTAGTTAATACGACATGTGATCAGCTGAACCCGTGACTTCCAGTTCGAGATGACATTTAGGAAAGGAAATGCTACAAGGAAACTACATGGGCCCATCTTATCCGAACATCACTCCTTTGCATTTTCCTGCGTCTTTTGAGATGCAGATTATGCGCTCAGCCAATGCATCTGCATGGAGGGATGAGGGAGTGGAACCGTGGTCACACAGCCCTAAGAAAGCATGAGATGTGTGTCCATGCATCAGCTGTGCATGTAGCTGCAGGGTGAATCCATGGAAGGGAAGTCATATTTGCCCAGAGGAGACGGGTAATATGTGGTGGCGTAGACGTTGGTCTGCGGTAACGCTGATGGGAAGAAGTTGCAGCTTTCGTCTGGTGGAAGCAGGTTGTTCTTATTCAGAGTCTGCGGGGAACAGAGAGAAAGCACAAAAGGTGAGCACACGAGATGTCGAAAGTCTCTTCAATATTTCAAAGGCCACAGCGTGTTTTGCATCATGCTGCAGCGGCCCTGTGATGTCAACGCTCTGAGGGAAGAGAGGGAACTGAAAAATGAGGAATGATAGAATAAGACGGATTGAAGGAACGAGAGCCGTTTCCTTTGAGACAGATTAGAGAGTCGTGATTCTCAACTGCTTCAGACCTTCATTTCATAAAAGATGTCAAGAGATCCCAACACAAGACAAGAATTATTTAGTGAAAAGTAAAAAATAATAATGAAATAATAATAACAATTATTATTATTATTATTATTAAATAATTATATACTATATATTTATTAAAACATACATAATATTTAATATTATATATTTAATCATTATTATTATTATTTAATTATTATTTATTATTTTAAAAATATAATATAAATAACAATTATTTTAAAAAATAACAAATAATAATGTTTTTAAAATCAAACAATTGAGTGTTGTCAGTCTCAGCTGCACCAAGACCAGAATTATTCATTAAACAAATAATATGAATTCATATATTATATTTAGAATATATAACAATAGTATATATTATGTATTAATAATACATTAACATATTTAAAAAATAAAATAAAATAATCATGAACTGCATAGGCCAAACAATTTGCACAATTAATAATGACTATTTTGGTTTCTTGGTTTCTTGAATTGTAGGAATTGTTTTCTCCTTCCCTTTAAAAGTTAAAGCCTATTTATTTCTCTATATTAACAATACATGATTATATGATTAAGTGCTTTTTATTATCTGCACTTATCAGTGTTGTGGCTGCAACCCACCAGTTAAGGACCACTGCACAAGTGTAATACAGAGAGAACACTGTGGCATGATGGGATACCTTGAACTCCATGGGTGTGTATAGGTCATTCTTGGGTGCACAGCTGTTCTCTTTATAGTGTAGGTGGTTGGGGGTGCTGGGATGGATAACTGCGGATTCCTGAGGGGGTTTGCGGAGTCTCTGGCAGTACACATACACCAGGATGGACAACAAAACAGCTCCCAGAAAACAACACGCTCCAGTCAGCACCAAATGGAACAGAGAAAACCCTGCAGGAGACAAAACAGAAAGAAATGTTTCACTAGGGTCATTAGACACATCAAAACCTGAATGCTGGATGATGTAAGTCAGATTTACCTCCACAGTTTGTGCTCCTCTTCTGCCCCTTTGACAGCACTAGACACAAAATGAAGATGTGCATGTGAAACAACGCTGTAGTCTGAGATGCCAGAAAGAAACAAACAAAAAAAGAGGGAAATTAACTAACCTGCGCTCTCATTGGGTCGACACCGTCTCTGATCTGTGGAGTTTCCTTGGCAAGAGGCGGAGCTTATTTCACATGTACGAGTCCTGAGCTGCAGCCCCTCCTCGTTACACTCCGCCCACTCTGACCACGCCCCCCACCCACCTGACACAGGTGAGCAAGATAAGCAAACACAGATTTCACAATTGTGTTATCATTACTTATCATTAACACAGTCATGCAGAGTATTTAAAGGGAAAGTGGGGGATTTCTGTCCCAATCCAACAGATTCACAAACGAGTGAATCGGTTCTTCTTAGTGTATCAAAAACATACAGTGAAACTACTGTATTGTGTATAACATATTGTGTACTCTATTCCCTAATGAATGACTCTTTTAAGCTGTTTTGTTTGTAGTAATTCAAATAAAGAACCAGTGTGGTTAGTCTTCCGAACAAATGACTCGGAATAATTGATTCTTTTTAGTGAATCAAAACCAAAACCATTGTTTCCTGAAAAAAAATACTCTTTTAGTTCTCTTAGTGAATTAAAAGCATTTAGCACAATTTTCAAACAAATTACTCTTATGAACAGGTTATTTTAAGCGAATCAAACATATACGGATTAACTAGACCAACCAATTCCTGACTGAATGAGCCTTATGAGCCAGTTATTCTTAGTGAATCAAACAAATACAGTACTGTTCCAACTGTTAGGGTTAAACTGATTTCTGAATGAATTACCCTTATGAACCAGTGAATCAAACACAGAGTATAACTGGTACAGTTCAACCAATTCCCAAATAAATGACTCTTATGAACCAGTTATATTTAGTGAACCAAACACATTCAGTACAACTAGTGTAGTTCAACCAATTCCAGAATGAATGACTCTTATGAACCAGTTATTCTTAGTGAATCAGTCACATTCAAAACAACTGCTACAGTTCAATCGATTCCCAATCGAATTACTCTTATGAGCCGGTTCTTTTTATTAAATCAAACACAGATGCACATTAGGGGTTTTGCCATTAGTAAAAATACAAAAATAAACTAATGAAATATGCTACATCTGTAGCTGAAAACAGTCGAGCTACTGCAGGCATGCCGTGGGCGGAGCTAAAGAGTCACGAGCACACGCAGCTTTTGAGTAGCGATCGTCTACAAGTTGTGACATCGACATAAATAAAACGGGAACAAAAAAACATAATAGTCTTAGGCTACGTCCACACGAAGCCAGAGCTTTCCCTATCCAATCTTTTTTTTCCCCCCGTCTCAAGAAATATCCACACGAAACCACGAAACCGACACAAAACGATGTAGTATACATGCCAGACCAGTATGTGGCGCTGTAATTCTGCCACAGAGATACACAAAAAATGGAGAAGAAGACTTGGACTGTGCGCATAAACCTTGCGCGCGGTATACAAACAAACATGGAACAATACATTTATTAATCTATGTTAATGTTAGTTAATAAAAAGACAATCATTCGGTGTTTGTTCATGTTTTTGTTGCTGTTACGTGACGTTGCGGTGTCTGACTAGGGGCGAGACGTGGGCTGATGACGTCATCGTTTCAGAAAATATACGGATTCGCTGTCCACACGAAAACGCAAGGGTGGCATTTTCAGATTTATCCACTCTGGGACCCGGTTTAAAAAAAATATCGGTTTCACTCTCCCAAAACGCTGGATTCGTGTGGACGAAACGCCTATACGATACAACATTTATGCGTATACAGCTAAACACGTCTCCGTGTGGACGGGGCCTAAATTAAATATGGTTAACAATCAGATCCTGCCATACATATTTGATCCAGAATCTGATCCCCCGTCTGAAATCCAGCGTCGAACTGGGTCTTGTTTATAAAACTTTCGTCACCGAAATGACGGGAACAAACAAACACATTTGAGCAACTCCGCTGCTGCACCGAAAAAACAAACTGCATCCACTGTTCACGTCTTTGAAGACATTTTTCTCAAGCAAGTCCTGTGCCGACGACTCCCGTAACCCGAATGAAACATGTAGATGGGCTGCTCTTGCTCTCGCTCTGGTTGTGTGTGCGCACTCTTCCGGCCCATACAAGGAATTCTGACCTTTATGACGTCATACAGAGCCATACTCGAAAAAAACTTTCCATAACTTATACGAACCCTGAAGGAGTGTATTTGTACTCCGTCATACGTCCAAATCATTTTTTGACGTTTAGCATGAGAATCCAACTCGTTCACAGTGTAAATAGTCAGAATGCATGAAATAGCATTAGACCTCCCCTTTAAAAAAACAATATTCTTTTAATGCTGCAAGTTTTTTCTCACCTTCACACTCGTGTGTGTTACAGAGCGCTTCCTCTGTGTGCAGGCCGATGCAGATGTCTCCAGAATGAGCAGGGGAAGGGTTAGAGCAGGTACGGGAGCGCTGGTTGTGACCGCCACCACAGGAAGTAGAACACTGAGACCAGGAAGACCAGCATGACCACGCCCCCTTCACTGAAAAACAACACCTGTTATTACACTACTCCATTAACAGGACATGAGTGACATACTTAAAAGTATACAAAGCACTCTCAGACCTAGGCACGGCTGAGTGTTGCAGCCCTGATACTCGACCGGCGCTCCGCTGCAGGCGAACGGCGTGCTCTTGCCATCCGGTGTGGCGCAGGAGCGCTTGCGTGTGCGGAAGCCTTTGGAACACTCTTTGGAACATGCGGACCACGTTTCCCATGACGACCAGGCGGCTCCTTGCACTTGTGTCACAGGTCGACCCATTCTCATCAAATCCTCAACTAGACCTATACAAATATAAAAGTGTGCATTTAAGTAGGGCTGCACAATATGGATTAGTGCAATTATCAAGGCTGCGATTTCGTTACATAAATATATGCATGGTGCGTTTTAAAGTGAAGAGCAGCACTGTGTTTATTTACACACGAGCAGCTCATGATACAGTGCTTTCAGTGTCTCAAAGTGGCGTGATTCACATGTAAATGTCGCTCCACACAAACTTCATCTCTGCATCTGATCTGAGTTTAGGTCATTTATGCATTTAGGAATGCAACACGTGGCAACCATCTACCCATACTTGTAATGAGAAGCGCTTATTAACCAGCTGCTGTCAACAAAAGTGAAGCTTTACAGGCTCCCTGTGGTGTTCTGTCAAAATAAAAGTGTGATGGTTAAATGTTTGAAAATTAGGAAATTAAACCAGCCATAAATATTAGTATTGTAATTCTACAGTTGTACTGTAAAATACAATTTACTTAAATACAATTTTTTTTATTTTACAGGGAAATATTCAACAGTAATATTTCCTATTTTGTTTAATATTTATATTTAACAACAACAATAATAATAATTTAATTAAACAAATATATTCATATTAATATACTACTACTAAATAATAATTCTTATTTTTTTATATTTTTATCTAGTAAAATAATAATTATTATTATTATTACTACTACTAAATGAAAATAATAGTGGTATATTTTTAGTATTTTTATTTAATAATAATAATAATAATGAATTCTTATTATGTTTAATATTTTATTTGTTAATAATAATAATAATAATTATTATTATTATTATTATTATTATTACTACTAAATAAAAATAAAAGATTATTATTATTATTATTTTATAAATCTATTGATTTATAATTACAACAATTCGGGCCAAATTGTACCGACAAACAAGCATAGCAAACATAGAGGTGTTTTTCAAATCACATTTTAATCGCAAATTTGATCAGAAAACAGCAATTAGATTGTTCCCCCAAAATCGTGCCGCCCCATCTTAAACAGGATGTGTGCATATTTGAGTATGTGCCTCTGAGGCTGTGTGTGTGTGTACCATCAGTCTCGCAGGCAGCAGCTCCATCACTGGTGGGACAGAGGCGAGTCTCTATCTTGCGTTTGCCGAGCTGCAGGTCGTGAGGGTCGGCGAGGAGAGCCCTGCAGGTGTACCTGACCCGCTGCTCCTGTCTCGCCCCCATCTGAGTCACATTAACAGGGTACCAGGGTGTCCACGGTGTGGTCCGCCTCACTTCGGCACACGGGTCCAAGTTACACGCCTTATACTCCTGGATACAGTAACACACATGGTTTTCAAAACTTTTTCCGATATTAGGGTTTTTTTATTTTATTTTATATGACCAGTTTAAGACCCTACCAGAGGGCAACCAGGACATGTGTTTCCATTCTCGCAGGTTCGAACACGGGATTGAACTCCACCACCGCAGGGAACACTACATTTGGACCAAGCGCTCCAGGAGACCCAGGACACCGGAACAGGACATGGATTCTTTTCGTTACACAATCTGAATCACACACACAGATGAAACCGAATCATCTTCCAGTCAGCTCAAATAAACACTTATGCTGCATCTCAGTGTGCCTACTTATACTACGCCCTTAAAGTATGTACTCTTTTGGTGAAGAAAAAGTACACACCTTTGAGTGTGTAGTAGAAGAGTAGGCAAGCTTTGGGACATACTATCACGTCACACAACTGCGTCTTTAACCTGTTACACGCACCCTGTCACTGTTAACTGGCCTGTCAAACTTCTTGTCACAGTTAACATCCTCCATATTTCATTTCATTTAACTTCCTACTGTACTGGAGAGAAAAGAAGTAGCTCGTTGATCTGCCAGTCGCGGGTCTTTCATGCGAGAACTCTGCTCATATTTTCTGCATAATGATGCATTTAAAAGTTAATGACCAAATGTATGTTTATAAAAGTTCACATTGCTGTTGCAGATGAAATATAACACGGATAACAATAAATAAATATTTTTTACCAAGTTAAATGTTGATTATTAGTAACTCAAACCCTTTTTTCAAAGCCTCTCTACCTAACCGTCGATCACGCGCATCCACCACGTTTGTAGTTCTAATGCGTTTTACTCGTGTTTGTAGTTCTTGACCGAATTCTTCGCCAAAGCGCAATGCATTGTGGGCAACTTTAGCCATTAGAGTGTGCACGGATCCACACTTCAAAAATCGACCTGAAATAGTAGACTTTTGGCATACTCTTTTCAACATACTATGCTTTGGGACACACTTATTCTAATCTCACATACTATTTAGGATGGGTAGTATGAACATTGAGATGCACGGTTACACACTTATGAGTCAGTTTAGTTAGACAATCAAACAAATGACTCTTAAAAGTTGGTTCTTTTTAGTGAATCAAAACCATAGAGCAAATTCAGTGTAGTCCAACCGATTCCTGAACACTTGACATTTATGATTCAACTGTAGTGAATTAAAAGCATAGTCTGACTCCCAGATGAATGACTCTTAAGAGCCTTTTTTTTATAAAATCATATCAAATCAAAACTATCCTCTCGTATCACCTCTCCTCTCGTGCCTGACCCACACATACGCGTCCTCCGTGTCGGGGTGCTGGGTTGTTACAGGACCGCTGTCGGACCTCAAATCCAATGCCACAGCTGGTGCTGCACTCGGCCCAGGATGACCAGGGAGTCCAGCCTCCGTTCCTGAACCAACAGAAGCAGATTAGCATGGATACCACACATTAACACAGTCTGGTGACCTGTCAGTTTATCCACAATACATTAAAGAGGCCATATTTGTCACTTTTTGTTATTGTATGTTAGTCAATGTTTCTTGTCAATGTAGTACATACTATCGTTCATGACTGCAGCTGCTACACACTGTATCGGTGTGGATATGTAAATGTGAGCGGTCATGTGATAAGGGCTGTGATGTCATAATGGTGACATCAGAGTTATCTGTTCAGTTAACTAGATTTTTGAGAAGAAATTGTAAGTGACGCTTGACATCTTTCTTGTGTAGAAACAATTGTTTTAAAAATGTGTCTTTGTCCATACTTTTCAGTGTATTTTTTTCTATACTATTATAGTATTTACTCATATTTTGGATTATCTTTTATTTTTATATTTGCAAATTAATTTTGTTTACATTTCAATAATTTTGTTGTGTGCTTTTGACATTTTTATTTGTTTTATTTATTTTTAGTATTTCTTTTATTTTTATATTAACAATTTAATTTGTTTAAGTTTCAGTCATTTTGTTAAGTGCTTTATTTATTTACTTTTTGTTAAATATACAGCTTGAATTTACTTTTATTTCAGTTTTAGTTTGTCATTTTAGTACTTCAGTACAATATTTTGAATCAGTTTTTTATTTTTATATTTTCCATTTTAATTTGAAAGTTTTAGTAGCTTATGTTTTTGTCATTTTAGTTTTTTTGTCTGTCTATATGTCTGTCTAGTCTTACTGATTTTTATTTCAGTTTTAGTTTGAGTTATTTTAGTATATCAAGTTAAACTAAGTTAAAATGAGAAATTCTGCCTTGGCAACTAGCTGAAATAAAAACTTTTTATATTTTATTTCAGTTAACGTTAATTTCAAGTAATAATTTTTTTTAAATATATAGTCTTCATTTTAGTTTCATTTTTAGTTTTAGTTAACTACCATAACACTGACTTCAATTTAAACTTCCTTATTTTTTAAGATTATTTCAATTACAAAATTATTTTTGTAGATTTAGTCGACAATAGCCCCACTGATACTTACTTCACTCTTCTGTGGAACTGTTTTTGTCTATACAATGGAAGTCAATGGGGTCCAAAACCCCACTGACTTTAAACCTGTCATACAGGTTTGAAACGATATGAAGGGAAGGGCAGTTTTCCAATATATTACCCCTTTATTGACAAGGACAGTCCCTCTGAAGTCACCTGAAGTCAAGCGACTCCTTCTAAGGGCCCGATAATGACTTTGCAGGATTGTGATCACAACTTTAGAGCCTGATAGGTAACATCAGTTTTATTAAACTTAAGTGGCTTTCTGACAAAGATGTATTAGCAGCTCATTACTCATCTATTATAGATCTGCCACAGCTGCTCTTCTGCTGTTATACTGAAACATTGCATCCTGTTAGTTTCTCGCACCCAGACCTGGTGATGTGTGTGTTTAAACAAGCTCTAGGTGAAGATATAATTGGAACATTCATTCAGTGGCGTAAAGTGACTGCAGGATAATGGGACATGCAAAGAGGGAGCTGCTCCGCCAGAAACGCTGCGTCAGTCGCTTGCAGTTAATGAATAAAGCCGGCGTTACTCGCAGCAAGTCTCTGTATCAGAGTTCAGGATTGATGGATTCGAGGCCTCACTCTCTGCAGCTGTTAGCGTTGGGTGGTGCCTTTAGCCCCATTCACACCAAGAACGATAACTATAAAGATAACGATATTAGCGTCCACACCAGCGAATTATATCGTCTGTGTATTCTAAGCGCACGCGTGTCTGCCGCTTTAAATTCTTGAGCTCGTTACAGCAGGATGGATTCTGATTGGCTGTCAGTGTTTTATGGTTCATCAGCTGCAAAAAAAAATCGTTTTGAAAGTGATCACAACGATATCGTTCCTCTGTATCGTTATCGTTATAGTTGTGGTGTGAACTATCCTATTCTTTAATACTGAGAACGATTTTTAGAACTATATCTTTATCGTTATCTTTATAGTAATCGTGCTTGGTGTGAACGGGCCTTTTCTCTCATAGAAGAGCTGAATCAGACGGAATAAAAGCATCACACATTTATGTGCTTTGACACTTTGATTGGCTGTGATTGAAGACTTCAGGCTGATCTCTCTGGCTCTCATATATCAGTCTAGCCACACTGTTTACACCTGCCACTTCAATATGGGGAGTCCCAGATTATAAAGGCCTAGTTCATCCAAAAACTAAATAATTTACTCACTCTCTTACTCTTATAAAAACCCATATGAGCTTTCATTCTCTGTGGATTGACAGTGAATAAGAAGATGCTGTCAAACTTGAAAAATGAGATGAACTTTTATATCCATATGACCTGCGCAACTGTATACTTGTAAGTCTTCCACGACAGCTATCATATGTACTACTATTCAAAAGTTGCAAGAAATTAATACTTTTATTCATAAATGATGCATTTAATTGATCAAAAGTGGCAGTAAAGACATTTATAATGTTACAAAAGATTTCTATTTCATAAAATAGCTGTTCTTTTGAACTTTCTATTCATAAAAAGAATCCTGAAAAAAGACAATAATAATTGATGATATAGTCTAAAAAACAGCAACTGACAATAATAATGTTTCTTGATTAGCAAATCAGCATATTAGAGTGATTTCTGAAGGATCATGTGACACTGAAGACTAGAGTAATGATGCTGAAAATTCAGCTTTGATCACATAAATAACCTACTTTTTAAAATATATCCAAATAGAAAACAGCTATTTTAAATTCTAATAATATTTCACAAGATTACTGTTTGTACTGTATTTTTGACCAAATAAATGCAGCATTGGTGAGCATAAGAGACGTCTTTCAAAGAACATTTTAAAAATCAAACCGACTCCATAGTTCGGAACAATACAAATACGGCACATCGTGATAAGTCACGCCAGGTTTGTCATCAATGAAGCTCAATGACTTGGTTCTTATGTGTCTGGTAACCAATCACAACGTGTCAAGTGCGGATGGGATTTGAGATCTACATCAGTGGAGAAAATTGTCAGTGACATAAATAACAGCTTGATCCTCGCACAAAGCTATCACGTGACTTGGAATATCGCACACAAGTCGTATGAACTACTGTTATGGTGTTTTGCCATATTTGAACTTTATCATGCATGGTTAGTTTCCTTTAACAAGTGTATGGGTTTATACAGTAGGTGTACCTGGAGCAGTTGGCCACCTCAATGTTCGCCCCGACACACTCCATCCCTCCACACTGGGGTCGAGGGTTATCGCAGGCCCGTTTGCGACACTGACATGTGCTGGTGCCTTCACCTCCGTCGTCATGGTTACAAGCCTGCCATGGTGACCACTGGCCAAATCCACCATCCTGGGTGAGGTTCCGCTCCTATAAATGTAAATGCAAACAAGGCAAGTTTTAAGTACAGGTTTAGTGTTTGCATGGAAAATCATTTTTGTACTTGTTTTCAAACTTCATTCAGCATAAACCCTTTTAGTGTACAGATTCCAACTCTCTTTTATAGACAACTTCAGAAGGTAACACTTTATTTTAAGCACCAATTCTTACTATTAACTAGTTGCTTATTAGCATGCATATTACTAACATGTTGGTAATAGTATTCATGCCTTATTTGAAGACAAAATGTTGCAATCAGAAGTCACAAAGTGAAATTTTTCTGCAGTTATCCAAGTCTCCACATACATGATCTCATTCAAAATCAATTAAATCCATTCAAAAGTTCCTCCCGTGTGTCCGTTTGCATTTGAAGCTGGTTCATGTATTGCACAGGTACTGAGGATAAAAACTGTAAAATTCCTCTCCATGCATGGGTAATCTTCAGGGAGCAGATGTGCGGCGCATCCATTGAGGTGAATACCAACATCTACTGTGAGTCTGGATTAGTAACTCAATGCCATTCATCCAATAGTTCAGACCACAGAAGCGCTCAAATATTATTAAAATTAATAGCAAAAGAAATTTCGAGACCTGCATCAACTTTCACTGTACTTCAAGAATCAAAAAAAGGTCAACTGGGGGCTTTTCCCTGCTGCATGACAAAAATCGTTAATGTAATGCTCATCAGTTTGCCCTTCTATGAATTCACTCCCTTTCAGGTTCCTTTGATCCTCAGCTTCAGCCAATCAATGAGGAGGAAGTTCAAGGAATCAGCAGCTCTGCTAACTGTTAGTTAGTCTGTACTTAACTTGGCACTTAATTAGTAAGACGAGCCAAAAACGTAGCAATGAGGTTGTAAGTAGTATTGTCACATAACATGATGTTTGCCATTACTGATCCAACATGCAGCCTTTAAAACTGTAAACAGATGTAGTGTCGAAATGCTATGGATTTTAGTTTAGTTGGATGATGTTTCTTCATTTATTTTTATTGTTTTTATTTATTTATTTATTTTGCATTTTACGTAGGAATAGTTAAAATTCCCAATGAGACACAAAAAAGAAAACGTTAAATGATTAGTCAAAAATAGTATATTTACATATGTAAATATTATCCAGAAACCTATGTCAAATTAATCATGGCAATAAATAAGCTTGCATAAGTTTGCATTCATTAGCACAACAAACAATAATTTACAGAAATTAGCTTGGATAATGTTAATGTGTGCATATGTGAATATTTTTTGCATGATGAACTAACAACGAACAATAAAATATAAATGAATATTTATAAAGATTAAATGCTGTAAAAATATTGACCATTTTTAATTCATAACACTAGATACATTAATATTAATAATACAAATACTAATATTAATGTATAGAACCTTATTGTACAAAGTTACCATAACTATATATAATACAGTAACAGCTATTACAGTTTATACACAAAAGTGTGATTTATTGAGATAGTAGCAGCACAACACCCACTTGATGAAGGTTATTCACATAACGTTATTTCTCTTAAAATGTAAATGTCGACATCATTAAATAAGTCTAAACGAGAGTCTTTTGCGCAAAACATGAACTCCAATGCAATCTAAACAGTCCACTATACAGCTGGACTACAGCCCCATTGACTCCCTCTGCCAATGCATTGATGAAATTAACAGTTGGATGTGCGAGAACTTTCTTCAGTTAAAACAAGGAAAAAACTGAAGTCATTGCATTTGGAAACAAAGATGAAGTTCTCAAGGTGAATGCATACCTTGACTCTAGGGGTCTAACAACTAAAAATCAAGTCAGGAATCTTGGTGTGATTCTGGAGACAGACCTTAGTTTCAGTAGTAATGTCAAAGCTGTAACTAAATCAGCATACTATCATCTCAAAAACATTGCAAGAATTAGAGGTTTTGTTTCCAGTCAAGACTTGGAGAAACTTGTTCATGCCTTTATGACCAGCAGGGTGGACTATTGTAATGGTCTCCTCACCGGCCTTCCCAAGAAGACCATTAGACAGCTGCAGCTCATCCAGAACGCTGCTGCCAGAATTCTGACTAGAACCAGAAAATCTGAGCATATCACACCAGTCCTCAGGTCCTTACACTGGCTTCCAGTTATATTTAGGAATTATTTTAAAGTACTTTTACTCATTTATAAATCACTCAATGGCCTAGGACCTAAATACATAGCAGATATGTTCACTGAATATAAACCTAACAGACCACTCAGATCATTAGGATCGAGTCAGTTAGAAATACCAAGGGTTCACACAAAACAAGGGGAATGTGCTTTTAGTTATTATGCCACCCGCAGTTGGAATCAGCTTCCAGAAGAGATCAGATGTGCTAAAACATTAGTCACATTTAAATGCAGACTCAAAACTCATCTGTTTAGCTGTGCATTTATTGAATGAGCACTGTGCGATGTCCGAACTGATTGCACTATATTTTATGCATAATCGTTTTCTTAAATTCATTTTAAACCTCTTAAATCAATTTTTTAATCATTTTCAAAGTTTTTAAATTCCTTGTTTTATTGTTGTGATTATTTTTTTCTTTTCTTTTATGTAAAGCACTTTGAATTGCCATTGTGTATGAAATGTGCTATATAAATAAACTTGCCTTGCCTTGCCTATATTATCCAATGTCATTTCTGACTAGAATCTTATGTAAATATTTTGTTTGTATGTTTCATGTTGTGAATCACAAATATTTAGCAGTGCATACTGTACATGTTGTAACTTAGTGTTGATTTACGCCATAACTATGGAGCCAACGCTCATTCTGCAAAAGTTTGGGAAAAACACTCTTACTCACTGTCACAGCATAAATCCATTACAATAGAAACAACTGGTTCTGTCAGGACCACTATCGTCAAAATGATAGATACTTAGCATAAAGTTTGGTTTGGCGGTATGGTTCTGTTCTGGGCAAAAAAACTCCCTGCCCATCCATGCAGCCTGTCATGAATGAGCAGGGAGAGCAGCAATAATACCCCCCCAAGGGTTAATAGAACAGAACAAGGCAGATATAATTAATGTACTTAATGATATTTAAGTGTAACACTTTATTCAAGATAAAGGAGTCTGATTAGCAAGGAATATCAGAAAGCCAAGTTCTGACTGTGGCGAAAGGAGGAGCTGGGGATGGAGGAGGAGGGTAATTTGCTCCTGAGCAAGCTGAAAAGCTGCTGAATAATACTGAATAGAGCTTATATAGGAATGCTGCGATAGGTGTCGTATTCCTATAGGTAAATGTGATCAGCTGAGAATCAGCTGATGCAAGCTTGACTCACGTGACCTGCCAGAACTAACGCTAACGCTTAGTTTTTGCCTATTAGCATAATAGCAAGTACTTTTAATGTATAGTATTAGTATGCAACTTGGGACAAAGCCAATGCTTCCACAGTGTTGTAGAAAATGAGGTTTGTTTATTATTGCTCCTCAGAGGATATCAACCATCAGAGATAATAGGAAATTTGTGATGTCTAATTATGGACCTAATGAAGTGTCAAGAAGGAACAGGAATGACATTGGCCAGCCTTCGTGCAGAACACCAGCGTGTAATTGACAGTGTCAGACGAAGGGTTCAGATAAGCTTCAGTTTCCAGGGTTCAGTTTCAAGGCTCTTCATCAGAAATTTGATTCTTCAAGACCAACTCAAAAATCATACAAGATTTCTGGTGTACTCAAATAAAATAAGTTGTTATGTATCTTCACCACAGAAGCTCTTAAATAATGTTCGTAGAACAGAACAGAACAGACCAGACCAGAATAAAATAGAACAGAACAATGTAGAGTAGAACAGAATTAACAGAATAGAATAAAACAAAATATAGAACAGAAAAGAAGTGTATAGAACAGAAGAGAATATATAGCAGAATAGAACAGGACAAGAATGTAGAGTAGAACAGAATTAACAGAATAGAATAAAACAGAATATAGAACAGAACAGGATAGAACAGAAAATAATAGAAGTGTATAGAACAGAAGAGAAACATATAAAATAGAACAGAACAGAACAGTAAACAGCAGAGTACAGAAGAGAACACGACATAGAACCGAAAAGACTGTAATAGAACAGACTAGAGTAATGCAGAATAGAATAAAACAAACATATACAACGAAACAGAACAGAATCAACTAAAACAAAATAGAAAAAAACAGATTAGTATAGAAAATAGAATATAGAACAGAACAAAAAATAATTGCAGCGTATACAGTAGAACAGAATATCGAACAGAATAGAAAGAACAAAACATAACAGCAGAGTAGAAAATAGAACAGAATCGAATACAACAGAACAGAACAATACAGAACAGAATAGAATAGAACTGAATGAAACAGAACAGAAAATTATAGATTAGTATAGAAAATAAATGAATACAGAATAGAAAACAGAATATAACAATAGAACAGAACGAAACAGAATAGAACAGAACAGAAATAATATATTAGTATAGAAAAGAATAAAACAGAATACAGAACAGAATTGAACAGAACAGAATATAAGCGTACAGAATAGAACATAATAGAATAGAATAAAACAGAACAGAATCAAATTCAATAGAACATAAAAAATAAAAGCACAGAGTAGAACAGAACAAAAAAGAATAGCAGTGTATAGAATAGAATAGAACATAAAAAAATAATAGCAGCGTATAGAATAGAACAGAATTTAGAAGAGAATAAAACAGAACAGAACAGAATGGAATACAACAGAACAGAACAGAATACAAGCATACAATACAGAATAGAATAGATTAGAATAGAACAGAAAAAGGTAATTAGTATAGAATAATTGAGTACAGAATATACCAAAGCAGAATATAACAGAACAATAGAACAGAACAGAATAGAATAGAATAGAACAGAAAATTATATATTTGTATAGAAAATAATAAAATTGAATACAGAACAGAACAGAGGGTATTTTGCTCAAGATAATAATTAAGTTACAGGAGACTTAATCATGAATTAATTAATTTACTGTCCATTTAATCTCACTGCTGTGTTGAAGAAACACCTGAGATATTAAAGAGATGTAATTTGTGATTTTTCTTTTCTGTGTGATGATGTTGTCTGAAAGTGTGTCTTACAGGGCACTTTGTGATGTCTTGACTCCACTGGCTCATGTTGGAACTGTCCTCAATCGTCGTACAGCGCTTCTGTCTCCGGTCCCAGCCGCAGTACGGATCCCTGGCACCCAGACAGTCCCTACGATCACAAGATCATCAATGACAAGGTCTTAATAAATACCACCATAAAGAGTGTCCTGTCTGCTCATGAGAACTTCTTAATGAGCAGAGAGAGAAAGGAGAGGAGAGATCGGGCTTAATAACTGAGGAATAAATCTCAGTGCAATAAATATTAAAACTAATACTGTCCTTCTCACACTGTACACTGAATCTCAAATGAATATTTAGCAAATTTGGTCTATAATATAAACATCACTTTTGTTATATTGAGATCAAAGTCAGAGACTGAGCTGAAGTGTAAATATAATCTAAGCATCTGATCAGAACATGATATGATCTGACTTACAGGAACTACAGAGAAGACACAATAAACCTCAAATCCTGCTCTGGGAGATAAATAACATCTGACAGAACCTCTGTGATTTATTACAGCTAAGAGACTTATCATTTTCTCCTTGTGTCCTTTAGGTTCAGTGGAGCGAGACTGTGTTATTAATTCAGGAGCATATTTCATTGTTTTAAGGATGTCATTCTTCAGAAGGACAAAGTTTGAAAAAGCAAACAATGTAAGTTACCAGTATATTACAAGCACAAGCATACAATCATATATAAAAAAGTGTTCAAAAGGTTCAAAAGTTACTCAGAATTAAATGATTTAATTGATTAACATTTACAGTAAAGACATTCATAAGTAATGTAACAAAGGTTTCGGTTTCAAATAAATGCTGTTCTTTTGAACTTCCTATTCATCAAATAATCCTGAAAAAAGTATCCAGATTTCCACAAAAGTATTAATCAGTAAACCTGTTTTCTATATCTTAATAATAAAAATGTTTCTTGAGCATCAAATCAGCATATTAGAATGATTTCTGGAGGATCATGTGACTCTGTAGACTGGAGAAATGATGCTGAAAATTCAGCATTGATCACAGGAATAAATTACATTTTAAAAAATGTAAGTTATTTTAAATGCCGATAATATTTCACAACATTACTTTATTTCTAATCAAATAAATACAGCCCTGGTAAGCCGACCCCAAACTTTTGAACGGCATTGTATATACTCATATTTTACAACCAAATCAAATATAACAATGTGTCTCAGCGTCCCACTAACAACTAAACACCGGCAACATTAGAAAACTGCAAATGTGCTGGAGATGCAGAAAGAGAATACATTTGAATACATTAAAGGTTACATAAAATTATAATGCTTGCAGCTCAATCAAACTCTACAGATGAGAACTGGTTTAAAATAATTAGAGTTATTTGCAACATCTTGTGAGATCTGACCTTTTGCTACCTGTGTGTACGTGTGCGTGGGGGAGAATATGTAATGAAATGACTTCTTTCCATTGCATTGGCATGCTAAACACAGAGCGGCTTCACACACACAGTTCCATCCTGTCCCATAACAGCCTCTAACATCAAATGTGTCCGCCTCGTGTAGCTCCGAGTGTTTGTGCAACAACATCTGCGGCAGGAAGTCAGGGAGAGTCTTCAATAGATCACATTCCCCATATAAAGACAATCTTCTACTTCTAAAGTAACTACCGACACCCTCGAATCATAACCACATATGTGACCCTGGACGACAAAACCAGTCTTAAGGGTCAATTTTTCGAAATTGAGATTTATACATCAGCTGAATAAACAAGCTTTCCATTGATGTATGGTTTGTTAGGATAGGATAATATTTGGCCGAGATACAACTATTTGAAAATCTGGAATCTGAGGGTGCAAAACAATCAAAATATTGAGAAAATCATCTTTAAAGTTGTCCAAATGAAGTTCTTAGCAATGCATATTACTAATCAAAAATTAAGTTTTGATATATTTACGGTAGGAAATTTACAAAATATCTTCATGGAACATAATCTTTACTTAATATCCTAATGATTTTTGGCATAAAAGAAAAATCGTTAATTTTGACCCATACAATGCATTTTTGGCTATTGCTACAAATATACCCCAGCGACTTAAGACTGGTTTTGTGCTCCAGGGTCACATATGTGCCTCTAAACTGACAGATCACATGGAAAATATCTTCTGATGTGACAAGAAGACGAAAAACAAACATCTCTATTATAACACAAGGTGCATTTTAAATACGGTGTCATGTGGAGCTTGAAGTCATTTAGCAGATCAAAAATATGTTTGGCTTGATTTTATAACTCAATTTACCAAGTATTAGGTTACAGAATTGCACAAAGCTCTTACAAATCCAGCTCTGAAGCCCATTTCATCCATTTGGATGCCATTATTTTATGAATTTGAAATCTAATTACATCTCTAAAGTAAATGCAGTCGCTTCCTGCGAGGAGTGATGCATGCATTATATATTTTTAATGATGTTCGAGAATTTATAGGTGTTCTATTCATAGCAGCGATGGAGAACACGACAGCAATTTTTTTTAAATGACCTAGTTCATCATTCGGCCTCCTCTCGGAGAATTTATGAGATAATAATATCTGTGACTGCTCATAAGTACTGTCATTCACTTCATCTCCTGTCTGACTCCAAGGGCATCTAGCAAGGACATGTGCCGTAATCAGCCTTTGCTGTAATTTAACAGCAACTGTGCATTTTGATGTCATGTGTGAACAGGTACTCATTGTGGTGATGATGGTGACAAATGGGATCTGGAAGTTCTGTACTGATACTATGTGAATGTGACAGTTCAATCATGTTCATGGTTAGGACGTTCTGACCTCACGAGTCTGTTGTCAACGACTCCCGACACAATTATTCTTCAAGATGTGGGAATTGAAAATCTTGCTGCATTCAGCACCAAAGAAATCACTGCCATTTTTTCAGTCTTATAGTAGCCTATCATATTTCTCAGGAATCTACCATTCAAAAGTTTAGGGTCAGTATGATTTTTTTTTTAAACTAGTTCATACTTTTATTAAGCAAGGATGCAGTAAATTGATCAAACGTGACAGTAAATACATTAATAATGTTACAAACTTCCTGGAAGAAAATGTATGACAGTTCACAAAAAATATTAAGCAGTACAACCGTTTTCAACACTGATAATCATAAATGTGACCCTGGACCACAAAACCAGTCATAAGGGTCAACTTTTCAAAATTGAGATTTATAGATCATCTGAAATCTGGATAAATAAGCTTTCCATTGATGTATGGTTTGTTAGGATAGGACAATATTTGTCCGAGATGCAACTATTTGAAAACCTGGAATCTGAGGGTGCCAAAAAAATCTAAATATTGAGAAAATCACCTTTAAAGCTGTCCAAATAAAGTTCTTAGCAATGTATATTACTAATCAAAAATGACGTTTTAGTAGTTGACTAATGTGCCTGTCCTAGTTGACACGTGTGCATGCGTGCGACTCACTGTTCGGTTTTGTAGTTGGAGCATCTCTCCAGAGGGATCTTCAGCACTCTGCTGGGAAGTCCCACGAAAAGCGACCTATCGCTGTGCAGAATCTGCAGGTTCAGGATTGGCTCCTGCATGTTTTCTGGGAGAATGCTCATCTCCTCCAAGTAACATCCGAGCAGACTCTTATTAGTTGTGGATAAGGCTTTGATGATGGTGCCGTACTCTGATTGGTCAATGAAAGAAAACTATTAGAACCACATTGCACAACACTGGAGGACAAAAGTGTTGAATGTCAAACTCTCTTCCTTCCTGACCTGTGCCGATGTACATGACGTGGTAGAGCGTGTCTCTTCCCTGAACAATGTCCACAGCCAGTCTGGAGAAACGGATGTTGTCTTGCATGACCAGAGGATCCGTGGAGATGGGCTGAACCACCTCGCTCATGAGAAAGAGCCGCTGGGCGTCTTGAAGACTGCGTTCTGTTAGATTACCACCCGGACCCGAATCATTCACTGTCCCGCACTGGCACAGAGAAAGAGGACATTACAGCCAGAGATAGGTGATGAGGAACGGCACGTTAGAGAAACAGTAAATCTAAATCGAACTGACTAATGCATTTGCTGCCAAATGTCTTGAATAGAATTGTGAGTTGGCTTCAGGGTAAAAGTAAAATGCTTTGAAATGGAAGCTGCAGCAGTTCATTTCCTTCACCTGAAAATTTGGGATGGGGTTGGGAGTGGAAAGCCAGCTGGTCCGAGGGTTCTCCTGATAACGAAAGGGTCCGTTAAAGGCCTGCGTGATGGCACTGAGGTTAAACGCACACACCGCTGACGCAGCAATGCTGTTCCTGTGAAGAGAAATGAGAGGAAGAAGTGAAGGATGGTGAGGTGCTGAACATTCAACATCTTAATAGAAAAACAGTAGTGTTCAAAAGTTAAGGGTGAGAAAGGGCTAGATTTACTAAACGGGGCAATTTAGCGTAGACCGCAATCCCGTAAAAGCACCAATGGGAGGGAAAAGTTCTGCTGGTGATTAACTGACAAAGGGCAAATTAAAGAACACAGACACAGCCAGATCCTTTCCATAATGGCCAACGCAATCTACCAAGCAAATTAGCAACTATCACAGCCATGTCAAGCACAAAATGGGTTCAGATGCTTTTTTGAAAGTTAAATAATGGCAGAAATAGCAGTCAACTGATTAGCGTCAACCTTAGTAAATCACCTTGCATGACTGATTGTAATATTCTCCTAACACAAATGTTGCTTCTGAAACTCCTACAAATGCATTTGCAATAAGGTCACCTGCAAAAATAACTGTGTCCATGCCTTTTCATCACTGATTTTTCACTGTGTGTCTTTAGTACATCCTGACATTATTTTTTTTTTTATGGCAAAAGAGGGTTGGTAATTCTCTCCAAGGCTTCTGTAAAAACAGTATTATTGTGAAATATTATTACAATTAAAAAGAACAGTTTTCTATTTGAATATATTGCAAATTGTATTTTATTCCTGTGATGCAAAGCTGAATTTTCAGCATCATTACTCCAGTCTCAAAAACATTTCTTATTATTATCATCAATGTTGAAAACAGTTGATACAATACAGGAAACTATGATACAATTTTTTTTTTCAGGATTCTCTGATGAATACAAAGTTCAAAAACAGCATTTACTTGAAAAAGAAATCATTTGTAACATTAATAATGTCTTTACTGTTACTTTTAATGTAACTTTGCTCAATAAAAGTATTCGTTTTTTTTGTTGTTGTTGTTTTTTTTATTATCCCAAATATTTGAATGGTAGTGTATCACTGTCTCCACCTGTTTTCAACATTTATAATAATAATAAATATATCTTGAGCAGCAAATCAGTACATTAGAATGATTTCTGAAGGATCATGTGACACTGAAGACTGGAGCAATGATGCTGAAAATTCAGCTTTACATCACAGGAATAAATTACATTTTAACATATATTCACATAGAAAACAAATATTATAAATTGTAATAATATTTCACAATATTACTGTTTTTACTGTATTTTTGATTAAATAAATGCAACCTTGCTGAGCAGAAGACACATATTTCAAAAACATTAAAAACTTAATTATTCCAAACTCATGTGTCTTCCAGCAGGAAACGACCACCAATGTCATTCTGACACACGCGCGCCACACGAGAGAACACCATCTTCCCACAGTCCTGTTCTACTGCGTTCTCTCTCAGAAAGAGATACGTGAAGCGGCCCGCCTCGTATGCAGAAACAAAGTGAGGTTCTGTAGAGTGGAAGGGAAGGAAGAACATGGTTGTCTTACTTTCACTGACAGCGGTGTGGTTTGACATGACAAAATATAATTCCTTAAAGATAATTATTTCAATAAATAGATCTAAATATAAGGGTGAATCACAAAAACATGGCCAGGTCACTTTTCACACCAAAATCAGAAGGAAAAAGAAGTTTTATGTAAAGAAATTGAAGAATATTTAAGACTATTAGGATGTTTGAATTATGATATTATTTCCCTCAAAATTCTTTACATTTTTCATTCTCAGTGGTGATTCTCATCACTGTAATACATTTTTTTATCACAGTGAAAAATACAATATATACTGCAACAATTTTAATGATTTGTTTTCATTTAAAATATTTTTTTATCACAGTAAAAATGTTTTTTTAAATAACTTTTTTTTACTTAACTTAACTTAACTTTTGAGTTTATTTAATTTTTGTCATGTTTCATTGTTGAATTTTCTTATACAGCATTGCCGCATGAATAAAATAAGCTAATATAATGTTTTTTTTTAAATAAATGTTATCACAGTAAAAATATGTTGTAATGATTTAATGCATTTTTAAATCATAAACAATATCCAGATGTTTAACTGTTGTGTTTGTGTTTAATTTTCGAACACAATATTTTGATACTTCATTATATGCAATAATAAGTTGGGTTTTTTTAATTGACAAATATTAATGTATAAATTAAGGTAAGTAAAACAAATAGTACAATGATGTATAAATAAAAAAATACAATTAAATTATCATTATGTTTTCAGTAATGAGAATATAGCTCAAAATGAGCTTAATTGTCATGAAAATTATGTTATAATGCAAAAAAAATAAATCATAAAGGTTCTAAAATATGCTAGATTTTCTTTAAACAAAATGTAATTTAATATACAGGTGTTATTTAGATTTTAATGTAAAATATGACCTAAACATATTATTTTTTCAGGATTTTTCAGATTCATTGATAAGTTGTGTGTTGTCCCGCTGTACCATTGAGCCATTTGGAGTTGTACTGTGCGGTCCGCAGGGGCGGCATGTTCCCCAGACTGCGGTAAATAATAGGGTCGCGGCTGGAGAAATCCGTCACTGTGGCCGCGTAGACTTCTCCACTCTCAGTTATCATTGCTGTAGAGTTGTGTCGAGGGTCGTAGGGACAGCGGGCCACCCCGCCGATGGACTCCAGGACGCTGGAGATGTCCGTAACAGGGCGAGTCGTACACATGGGCATGAAAGCATTAGTGCCGCAGGTGAAAAGACGACTGCCGTTCAACAGGAGGACACGGACATAGTTCTGACACTCATCCTGAGAGAGAAGAAACATTTCATTCACTCACATTACAGTTTACTTCCAGAACCCTACTGAGGCACTCTATAGCAAACACTCATTCACAGAGCGCATCCCAGCGTTCATCTCTCACCTCTGTCTTTCCTTTGCTCTGGCAGGACCTCCTGGTGCTCTCGTCTACTCCCCATTCTGTGGCCTGCAATTAACAGCCAATTAACATCAGGGCTAGAAGTTAAGTTATCAAGACACTTGCCTGCTAAAATTTACATGCATCCTTTAACTCTGGGATTCATGAGGGAACTGCAGGGGGTTCATGAGCTGATGAAAAACTAAGAATTAATCAAAATAATTAAATAATTTTAAAATAATTCAAAAAGCTTTTTTGTTTTTTAGATATTGTTTACCTGCTTGTCACGTAACCTTAGACCAACATCTGAAAAGCATGAACCAGTGTTCTTTTTTTTTTTACATATTTTGAATTTTTTTTCTGTTTTAATTACAATTTTACTTAAAGTTTTAGTAAATTTGTTGCGTTTTTGTCATTTCTATTATTGTTTTTTAATGCGTTAACACTATTTAGTCATTTTTATTTAAGTAGTGTTATTTTAGAATCAACTATTATAGATTTGATTCATATTTTTAATTCGTTTTTGTATATTTTGTTTTCATTTTATGTTAGTTAATGTTTCAGTCATTTTGTTGTGTTTTTATTTTAGTGTAATTTTTATTCGTTTTTTTATATATGTCATATAAATAGACAGTATACTAAATGTCTAGAAGTTAAACTAAATGAAAATTAGAAATGTTTTTTTTTCTTTATTTTAGTTTTTTATTATTATATTTATTTATTTTTATATTTTTTTTATTTCAGTTTTATTTACTGTTACATTTATTTTAAGTCAACTTTTTTTACTTTTAGTACAGCACTTCAACATGTCGAATACATCTGACTGTTTCTGCAGACACAGAATATTAGTATTTTTTGTAGCAATGGTACAACTCACACTATTACACTCATAACTCAAGGCAGAAATGCCGCTTTGCCTGTCTATAGTCCAGACTACATAGAGAGTGTTTCAGATGCAAGACATATTTACAAGTCAAGCTTCCCAGTTTTCAGATTTGCAAAGGAATCATTTTAATGATTCGACTGACTGATTCACAACACGTTCATCACTCAGCTGTAAGAACCTTGGTAGCGAGTAAAACGGTGATGTCAGAATCATAAACAACAGTATTTAAATATTTAGTTCACAGCAAAAATTATAAAAGGTCACACAGAGACTACCGTTAACTGATGATTCAAACAACTCTGTCAATTGTTCACTTCAACCAGTTCATTTAAACAAACTGTCCAAACAAACTATTTCTGTGATATTATTTTTCAAATACTGTACATGATTGTAGGTCGTCTATGCCCCGCCTCTCTCAAACATGTCGTTTTCAACAAAGCCCCCTCCTTTGACAAGCGCAGTCTGCTCTGATTGGCCAGCTGACCCAGTGCATTGTGATTGGCCGAACACCACAAGCACGCGTCGGAAATGTAACGCCCCTTACCATAATCGCGAGCTTCATCTTTCAAAGTAAATATCAAGACAGTTAATAATGTTGTTAGTTTTACCATCAGTTCAAGCCCGAAAGGGCAACAGAGTCGCGTGACAGACACAGTGATGATGCAGTACACAAGCCGCGAGTAAAGACAGCGGACGTGCTATGATTTCTGACAGGCAGTTCACTCTCCTGTGATGCGACCCTGTTCCCCTCACACACACACACACACACACTCACACTCACACACACTCACAAACACACTCAAAAACACTCACACTGTTCTGTTGTAAATAAATCTTAACCAATGATTCCTAATTGCATCTACTTCCGGAAGGCCAAATAAAGTGCTTTTGCTTTCACCCAGAAACACACAGCGTCTCCCTGACATGCTGCGTCAACACTACTGCTGTTCCTGAAACCACGCCTTCTTTCTTTGCGTGCACAATTGGGCGCATTATGCTAATATTTCCACATATTGCCGTAGATATGTATGTGGGGTCGTGTTAGAATGAGCCGTTTTAGGTAGGCGTGATTGACTCTTAACTTTTATAAAGAATATCTCTTTGGATTTGAGACTTTAGTCTTTGCAACTTTACAGATCTTCTTTATGCACCAAGAGCTTGTAACACTCCAAAGAGAAAGGAAAAATTGAAATCGCATTATATGACCCCTTTAAGAAGCCATGACAACAAACCTAAACTTTTCTCGTTATTATGATTAGGAGGCAGAAGTAGTTAATGAACTAAAACTATGAAAGATATTCAGTCATTCAATCCCATTCCATTCACTCAGCTTCTTTCCTTAACGTGAAGAAGGTACAAAACACACAATAATACAAGACAAAAAGAGTCGGAGACGGAGAGTTTCGCTGCACGTGAAGCAAAGCAGCTGTGTGACATTTAATTAGGGAACACTGGATGGTTTGTCCTAATCGCATTGTTTCTCTTATCTGAAACGAAAACCATTGAATGTGCCGTTTCACTCGTTTTAGACGTTCTTCCTGTTTTGTTCTTTGTCCCTCCCTCTCCTTTCACAGGCTGCTTTGTCATGTTTATCTGTGTTGTCATTTGGCTTGAAAATAATGATGCAGACCAGAGTCTCTCACACACACACACACACACACACTATAGAATGAAATAATAAAGCATGATTTTGTATTGGACGTGACCCTTCCTGAAGGCATCAGCTGGAGAACTGTGAGGATCCCAGCAGAGCCTGAATGGAGTGAGAGGTGTGGAAAGGTCACAGATAAAACACAGAGCTCCTCCCAGATTAACGTCTGTGCCGGGGGAAGTTTTATGACAATGATAATCACAGCCAGATCTAGACTATTAAACTCACACATCACACATTAGGTTGGACTGGGCCAAACTTCACCCTAAAATCTAAATATGCACTATACAGTTCAAAGGTTTGAGGTCAGTAAGATTTTTTTTTTTACATTTCTTAAAGATTTAAAAAAATAATAATAATAATTTTATTGATCAAGGGCACATTAAATTGATCAAAAGTGACAGTAAAGTCTTTTATGAAGTTTTAAAAGACTTCCGTTTCAAATAAATGCATTATGATAAAGAGCCCCATTAAAATTGTAAGAGTTTATTTTATTTCTGTATTTGTTGTACTGCATTGAATTTATGCTGCTTTAAATGTCATATTTCATTGTACTACAGTATTTTTTACTATAATATAGGAGCTTTATTACAGTAATGAGAGTCACCAAAAAAAGAGAATTACAAAAAACTAAAATTCCCAGACGCATTATGATAAAGAGCACCATTAAAATTTTAAGAGTTTATTTTGATGGAGCTTTGACTTTAATGGAGCAAAGACTGATGTTCATTGGTTTCAATTATGCAACAAACAGGCAATAACAGAAGTGATATACATGACTGACAGCCTGAAATTTAAAAACATAATCTTGTTCCTGCTGCTATTTGTAAATATTGTAAAAATGCAGTTCTGAGCACGATCAATTATTTTCCTTAACTGTATTTGCTGTTTAGTGGTAGTTTGAGAAGTTTTAGGAGCAACATTGCATACATAACATAAAAAGAGTGCATGGATTGTAGTGCATATTTTGCGATTGATAAGTGACATCCGTGCTTCTGCACTCTTGAAAAGCAGCAGGCGCTTCTGATGAGCACACACTCATCTACAAACGGAGCTGATTACACACGTTAAGACAAACTGCATCTGTTCACTTGACTTTTGCAAACTACATTTCATGCTGCTTGTTTAATAAAAAGACAGAGAAACAAAGAGAGCGCAAGGGTTTAGAAAGCAATCATCAATCTAGCCGTGCCTCTGCAGTCAGTCACTGAACAACACGTGAAAGACGCTTTCATTTGAAGAGCAGGACTCACCCTGAATGATCTAGAGGGGTCAGACTTGTGTCACCTCTGGAGGTTGTGGGGTTGTGTTTTTTCTCCAACACACTCAAGATCTGCTCATCCAGGCACGATCATTTAACCTCAGCTAAAACACTCTTATCTGCCCTCTCTATCTCTCTCTGCGGCCTGTTCCTGACGCAGAACCATCATTAAACTAGAACGATTTCAAGACAGATATAATAAATCATTGACATGAGATGCAACAGATATCTTTCATTTACTGACATGGCTGATGTGTGTAACTTTGCTGAATCTCACTGTCTGGAGTAGCCAATGAAGTGAGTTCTGTATGTTTCACTGATAAAATACGAAGTGAGCTTTCAGGAAACCCGTTTGAAAACAGCCATTACTCCATTTTGTGATGCTAATGGCTGAGAAATTACACACAGCTTCAATGCAGCTTTTTAAAAAAAAATTATTTTAAGCAGTTAAGGTCTTCATATCATTGGATATTTCTCATTTTTCATATCCGAGCATTACCTCAGGCACTTTAATGTCCCATGGAGTAAAGTAAAGTAAAGTAAAGTAAAGTAAAGTAAAGTAAAATAAAAATTAAATTAAAATATGTATTGCTTTTATTATTACCTTGTCCTAGAATCAGAATCTTAAAATATTAAAATCCATCATACAAATATGAATAATGACATTTTTAATTCTACTTTTAATTCTACTATAAACATATTTCAGCTGTTTTTTTAAGCATAATTTCTACCACAACCAACAATCTTGGCCCTACATTTTTTTTTTCAAATTACTTTTTCATACTTACTTCCTAAGGTGTTTACCAAGATGACTAAAATCACCTTTGAAAAAAAAATGAAGTTAAAGTGAAAGTATCTGCCTTTTTATTTAAAATTATTTTAAATGTCATTTGCACCATAACATGAATGATTATTTAAGACAGGCTGGAAATGACATTCGTTCATGATGAACAAATGGTCAAAATTGTATCTTTAGTTCCTGCAAATATGCTGTTCTAAAACATTTTTAGAACAGAGATGTAGAGTAGCGCAGTGAGGAAGTTGTCATACTGCCGTGTGTGTGTGTGTGTGTTTGCTCGAGGGGTGATTGTGGGTCACTCTTGTGAACACAGGATCATGAGGTCACCTTAAATCACTGGATTCTGACAGATTCTTGTGAGATCTGCCTCCAAGGCGTCACCCCCTTTCAGGGTTACGGTGAATGTTTAGAGGGTTCACCAGCAGGGTCTTCCACAAACGCCAGCGAAGTCACTCTTAAATATCACACAACCGCTCAAAGCTTTCAACAGGCTTGTCACGCAAGCACAACACAATCTCAGCATTCCCACTACATGCTAAGTGCAGAGGTGGTCTCAAATCATCCTTCAAGACAAACAAGGCCAATTTAAACCCACTCCCAGATGAGATTGCAGTCTACAGGCAGCTCCTCACCTCAAACACAGACAATCTGCAGCAGCAGACAAACATACAGATGTTTGCATATTGAACGGATCATATTCTACACTTTGTTTGATCCACAGTGCTAGTGAAGATTTCTTGCACCAAAAACAGTCAGAAAGTTTTTCCATAACCATTTTCCACCAAAACATACTCTCAAGGATGAGCAATCTATGATAGAATTAGCATTTTTGTGACGAATTGTTCTGTTCTGAAAATAAAATAAAATAAATTGTATTACATTAAAAAATTAAACGAAACAAAATGAAACGAAACGAAATGAAATATGTTATTATTACCCTGGTCCCAAACATACTCAATGAATAGAAGTAGGGGTGCTCCGATTGATCGGCTACCGATCACTATCGGCCGATAATCGCTCTGGGATGATTGATCGGCGTCTCTAAAAAGGCCGATCTAAAAAAAACTCAAGCTGATGATGTGCCTGCCGTGAGAAGGTTTGGCACGACATGCAGCGGCACCGTCTCAGTCTCTGTCCGGCGCGGGTGAAATAATTATAATGCTGAAGGTGAGGTACTCACCTTCATATTTCTTAATTAAATAACTTATAAAGTAACTTGAAAACCTTGTGTGAGACGTAATTTCACAAAAAGCGTGAGTGAATCACCGCATGCGCTCTCTCTCAAAATACGCAATGTCATCAAATCACCACATCGCGTCTGTCTATAAGCGAGCTGCACGCTGCACAGTTGACACAGGAATTGTCACTTGCACAATCAAGGCAGTGTCACATCGTCACTAAAGTTTATAAATTGCATTACTTTATAATTCTTGCCAGTGTTTAACCATTCAGTGCTCGCGCGCTCTCCTGGAGACCGTGCGCTCATGCACACTTGCAGCGCACACACATAACGCCAGGTTCACATTACTCCGTTTGCAGTGCGAATGTGATGCGTATTTTTTCCACACTCATGTTAACGGATTAATAAATCGTGCACACTGCACACTGTTGCGGTCCGGCAGTGCGTTCCAGGAGCGGTGCGTCTGCAGCAGTGCAGAGATCGTTTCTGCACCGAGTTTAGTTTTGCTACATTATAATAAAAAAAAATTATTAGAACTCTGGTACCAAACAGACATTATCTGATCCTTATGCACAAAACATACTCTATAGAAGGATGAGCAAATTATGACATTTTAATTTTTAATGAAAAAAATACAAAATAAAATAAATAAAAACTTGCAAACATTGTTTTGGGTTCCTCCTTTCAAGAGATTCAGAGGAGAGGAGCTCAACTCAGGATGCTGAACATGATGCAGCTGTCTTGGAAGTCAATGCTTTTCAAACATCTGTCAACAATATCAGATGCTACTGAATATGTGTGTGTGTGTGTGTGTTTCATTTGTTGGATATTTCTGCTTCTGTGCATCAGCACTTTAGAACATGTGGGCAATCATAATAAAGACTGAGTCTGAGTGTGTATCTGGCATGGGATGAATTAAATGGACAGTGCTGGTACTGCATTTCTAGAGACGTCAAGATGATTGGATGGACAGATGGGAAGGAGAATAAAGAAAGAAAGAGAGAAAGAAAATGACATCCTACCTGCAGGAGAGAGACGTTGCTCAAACTCAACCGGAAAAGATGATTCCTACACAGAGAGAGATGCTTTAGGTTTGGCAGGCTCAGCTGGGCTTGTACTTCTGTCTGTCTGTCTGTCTGTGTGTGTGTGTGTGTGTGTGTGTGTGTGTGTTACCAGTTGCCTACCCCTCACTGTCTCACATTTAAAAAATAAATGCTCCTGAATCTCTCTCGATGGCCAAAATCACTCTCTTAATGTCTTTAGTGTACAGCAGCTTCTGCTACTACAGCAATTCACTTAAAACACTTATATAATAGAGGACAATATAAACACTTACAGTGTAGCCCTGCATACTATCAGAGCAGACTGTGGCGATTAATGTGTGATATTAGAAACTGCAGGGCGTGAAATTGTTATTTCACCTTTATAGCACCTTTAAATGTGTGTCTGAAAACGTTTTAGCGGCAAAAAGAAAACAGTGACTAATGATGAAATTATCAGGCATTTCAGGAGCAGCTTGGCTGAAGAGAAGAAACATTGGGTATGCAGTCCATTTAGTTCTCCAAACAGTGCTGAAGCAAGCTTTGCTGTAAATCAGGGTCGTTATCACCCAAAAACAGATGACTACACCCTCACTGTCTCACATTTAAAAAATAAATGCTCCTGAATCTCTCTCGATGGCCAAAATCACTCCCTTAATGTCTTTAGTGTACAGCAGCTTCTGCTACTACAGCAATTCACTTAAAACACTTATATAATAGAGGACAATATAAACACTTACAGTGTAGCCCTGCATACTATCAGAGCAGACTGTGGCTATTAATGTGTGATATTAGAAACTGCAGGGCGTGATCGTACACACAGCTGTATTAACCTTTAACATCTGGCCAGCATATGATTAAAACTGTTAAACTCAGACAGGCACCAATGAAAGGCTGCTGGCAGTTAACTAGTCTCAGATGAAAACATACCCTGGACCGGTAACAGGCCATTAATGGACCATCCGATGCATACTGCACACAAAAATGGCAAAAGTTCTCTCAAATCAGACCGCTCTAATCTGAATGACTAGCTTAAGGCAGTTTCCAGGAGTCAAAGTGCACAGGTTTTTAACAAATGAAGTTGGCTGGTTGCTTTGCATGTCCACAAAGTCCTTGTAAAGCAGGTTGGTTCACTTAGTGGCCATCTTTGCATTGGTAGTTATCTTCTAGTTCTGTTAGTACAAGGTTTGTCAAGGGTATATTTCAATAACGTGTCAAAGAAACAATAAAATCTGATGAAAACAATGCCATTAACTTCTTTAGCCTAAATCAAGCTACACTATTGTTCAAAAGTCAAAGATTTTACAATTTTGAATTGCTATTTTCTATTTGAATATATTGTAAAATGTAATTTATTCCTGTGATGCAAAGCTGAATTTTCTCATGTCACCTGATCCTTCAGAAATCATTCAGAAATCATGCTGCTTTAATATTCAAGAAACATTTCTTTTAATCATCAATGTTGAAACAGTTGTGCTGCTTCATATTTTTGAGGAAACTTTTTTTCAGGATTCTTTGATGAATAGAAAGTTCAACAGTACAGCATTTATTTAACATGGAAATTCTTTGTAACATTATAAATGTCTTTACTGTTTATATATATATATATATATATATATATATATATATATATATATATACAGTATATATATATATATGAATAAATATGTAATAAATATGGACTAGCTAATAAAATACAAAAGTGATGTCTTTTTCAAAAAGGCTATTGTAACTGAAATTTACAACCATCATAGTGAGCAATGTGATTTCTCCCATTCATTTGACTGTTTTTATCCTCCCTATACCATCTCTGGTTTCAGTTAGATGGTCTCTTCTCATCTAGCTGCAATGTAGACGTTCGGCTATGTTGCCGTTTTTACTAGCTCAACCAATATTACCGAGATGTTCAGAGGAGAAAAAATGATTCAAAGGCTTATTGTTTTAACCTTTGGCTCCAAATGCGATGATGGAAAGGGCAGGAGAGAGTGAGCTATATTACACCCACCTGTGTAGGAGGTAACGGGGTGCATTTTTCTCAGGCACTCTCCAGGAAGAGAGGGCGCAGACTCCGGGTCAGAGGTCGCTTGGAGTGATGGCGTCTGTGACGTGACGAGAGGCAGAGAGAGGAGGCAGAAGATGACAAGTCCAGAGAAGAGCAGCGGTCCGACCCGGAACGGCAATGCTGTCATGGTTACTGCAACAACCACTCCTGTACTTGTAAACGGTGAGAGAGTCCTGAGAAGAGGAGAGATGAAAAATTAATCACGTTACAGAGTCCAACAGTCATGCTCCCAAAGTGAAAACTGATTTTAGCAATAACTTTTACCTGTTGTGAGCTACGAGGTTAATCAACAGTATATCCTTTTGTTGAAGCCATCAACTTATTTTTTGAATAATCATGTTTAACAGCAGAATTTGTGGAGATAAACTACATTACCCATGATGCTGCACAAAAAAAATTCACCAATCAGAACAAAAAGAGCTTGCAGGAAACGTTGCAAAAGGTATTATCGAGTCGGTCTCCCTACACTATCAAAATACTTAAATATTTCTATATGCATATTTTACAATACATGTAAAATACATTGCTTTATAGATATAATCAACAACTTTAATTGAATAGTTATACATTTCATTTTTTATTTGATTATGTCATTCACAATGCTTCAAGGGATTGTAGTTATTTCCCTTAAAGCCATCAAGTCTTGTCTTTTTGCTTGATTTTCAAATACTTTTTCGCTTCAAATAAAAGTTTGCAATATTGTGATTTACCTCATAGCTGGTTGGTTTACTTCATGGATTATAACACTTTTACAAAGACCTTTTCAAAAATGAATGAAAATTTTTTTTCCGAAACCAATCACTGAAAAAGTGAGCGGCCATTAATGCACTCTTATTAAATACACCTTGTTATTAAAATAAAAAAAGACTTGAAATATGGACTTTTTGAAAGCTTCAGAATTGTAAATTCAACAAAATAAACCAAAAACTGGAAGAACAGAAAGAAAGCAGATGGACATCCACACAAATGAGCTAGACGGACAGATAAACAGACAAGTAAGCAGACAGAGTGCAGAGAGACGGCTTCATCTTCTCCTGATGGGTTAGATGGTGTAAATCTTGCTCTTTCTAATCAAATTAACCTCCATCTCTCATCAGAGTAAACTTCCAAGACCCACAGCGGTTCAACATAATGTTATTCTAAAACATAACATTGATTTTGCTGTAATTGTCAGCCTGTGGATGATGAGCCAGCAGATCATTAAAAGTTTAATTTTAAGTTGAAGAAAAGATTTTGATATATTTTCAGCCTGTCATGGGAATCAACGGCTCTCTGTGATGACCTCCCTAAAGCTTAAAACGGTTCACTCAGTTCATTTTTCCATTAGGTGTTTGACAGCGCATGAGGCTCAGGTAAACCCAGCGTGTAAACACACATCTGAGATCTTATAAGCTCAGAATATATACATATACAAAGCTTCACTTTATCACAAACCTTCCTGTTAGTTCTCGAGTAAACACACAAACACACGCTCAATCACACTTAAACTTACACTTCCTGACACGTCATAGAGAAACCACTGCAGCATCTGTATTGGTTTTACGCAAACACACACACATCAAACACTGGCCACTCTGTAGAGAGGTGGTCTGATGTCCTGTATCTGTAACTAGGTCCACCTTTTTCACATTTTTGTACTGATTCACTTGATACCATATGATAGCATCAAATGGAAATACTTACATAATTTAAAAACAAAATTCAAGTAATCTTAGAAATACCCCCAAAGAGCCATTTTCATTTTTAAAACTACTTTAAAAAGGAAAGCCTGACATCTCCAAAACTGTGTCAAGATTATAAATAACAGCGGAAGCCCATATCAAAATAACTACTGGCCTTCTGGCATTCCTATAGTCGCCATATTGAATGTTACAATTTTTCACATTAATTTTTCAAAAAGTGATCCTTTTGTGTGTGCAAATAATGTTCAGCAATTGAAATTAAACTAAAATTAAAATAAACTGTAAATATTAAAAGAAGCTGCCTTGGAAACTACCTGAAATAAGTTTAAGCACTACAATTACTAAAACTGAAATACTTCTACTTTACTTTTACTTTTACTTTTAGTCATTTAGCAGACGCTTTTATCCAAAGCGACTTACAAATAAGAAAAAGTAATTAAAACTAAAAGCTAAAACTCTATAAATACTATATATATATATATATATATACACACACACACATTTAAGAAAAGAAAATAAATTAAAATGCATACAACAACATTTCAAAAGTAAAACATTTAAAATAATAAAGCTAAAAACAATTCAAAAATATTAAAAGAACAAAAGGTATGAGTATAATAATGATTCTAACATAACACTAAGCCAAACACCAAAAAACAAATACATATGTGTATGTACAGCCATATAAATACATTAAATATATATATATATTATTTAAAAAAATTATAATAATAAATTACTAAATACCTAAAAATAAAAATACCTAAATATTCAAAATACAAATAAAGTGAGTACAAATTTAAATAATAAAATAATAAAAATGACAAAAGCACATAACAGAATGACCAAACCTTAAACTAAAATTAAAATAAATACTGCAAATGTAAAAAATAAAATAAAAATGATCATAGTATATAAATTATATTAAAATAACATTGAGCCGAAAGCAATATAATATTTTTTTATTTAAAAAAACGCAAACAGCTTTTATTCAAAGCTATCAAAATTATATTATTAGAAGGGGGGGGAATTATACCCTGTCCAAACAACATAATAATACCTAAATATTCCAAATAAAATATTCTGGGAAAACTTTCAGCTGAAAGATTCCTTTAAGCAGAAACTAATATAAAATGTATTTTTTAAAAATATTTACATTTTACATGGTATTTAATAAGCTGATGCGTGTAATTTTTTCAGGGTTAAAACACTTTTTCATATACCAGTTTAATACGCAGAAAACAACTAAAAGTAAGCCCTTCATAAGTTGATTTAACTCCAAAACAATATAAACTTCACATCCTAAACAGCAACACGGCCTCGACCAATCGCATGGTTTGGGGGCGGGGCTATCATTGGGTCCCACCAATAGCAGATAGCGGGAGTGTTTACGAAACTGTTTTGAAAACAGTACTTATTTTTACAGTTCCACTTGGTGATACTATTAATGGCATCAAAAAATTGCACACTTGCACATTTAAACAACATTTACACAAAAACTCTCAAAATCCAGTTAACAAGGAAAATCAGTCACAGCAAGGGGAGGGGCTGTGTAGAATTTTATGAATGGCATGCATTTGAATTCTATGGAAATGGAAATGTGTCGAGTTTTCTGTGGAATTCTCTGGCAGCAGGTTCCGCAGGCGTACTGTTGCTCTTACTCTTGGCTCCGGGAGCATGACACTGTGAGGCAGACACTTCATTGCCAACCATGTCTAATGTACCTCAATAGTAAATGACCCTCAATCCCCCAAATCCCCCTTAATACCCTCAGCACTCCCACATTCAGTGTATTCATGCCCACCTTCTCAGACTCATCAGAGGCCATAGAGATGGAGGGATGACGGAGAGAAAGATGGAGAACCATGAAAGCCAATGATGGCAGTGACAAATGCACCGGAGGGGAGGCCAGGGTCAGACAATGAGAAGACTAGGTGGGCCACTGACGGCCCGTCTGGGACGATTCCTTTTGGGTTAATAGAAGAGATATGAAAGAACGGGATGAATAAATAAGGTCAAAGAGGGCTGACAGACACAAATACGCTCAATAACACACAGATATCCTCGAGGTCAATAATGAGCTGACAGCTCTTCTAACTAGATTAGACTGAGTGAACAATTCAAACAATGTGTGTTGAAGTTACTCAAGACTTCCAAGCATGTTTATGGGTAATACACAAGGGAATTTTTCAGACTCCTCTCAAATGCTTATGCATTGTTTCTACACAATATTGCGACATTGCTCGAGGTCATGCCTGGTTTAGAGGCAACTTGTTTCTTGCCCTTGCAAAGTAGTACAAAATCCACCAAAACAATCAGTGATTTACGAGAGCATGAGATTATCAACTAATGTTATTATATAATAGAGACTTTTCAAAGTGTAAATATCTCCCAGTCATAACATAATGCTTGATTATGAGATTATCAGAATTAAACAGTCTCCCCTTTTGCTGTAATTAAAAAAGAAAAACCTAAATGTGGTTTCACTTCTACTCAGGTTTTGTCAAAATTCAGACTTTCTGTCTGTCCATATAGATCAATACTTACAGTACCGTTCAAAACCTTGGGGCCATTAATTTCTAATAAATGCTGGTCTTATGAACTTTCTATTCATCAAAAAAAATCTTTTATCATGATTTCCACAAAAATATGAAGCAGCACAACTGTTTTCAACATTAAAAATAAAAAATGTTTCTTGAGCAACGAATCAGCATATTAGAATGATTTCTGAAGATCATGTGACGCTGAAGACTGGAGTAATTCAGCTTTGCATATATTACAATACAAAACAGTTTTTTAAAATTGTAATAATATTTTTTAAAAATATTACTGTTTTACTGTATTTTTTTCATTTAGAAATTGCATCCTTGGTGAGTAAAACATTAAAGATCATACTGACCATCCAAAAAACAAATACATATGTGTATGTACAGCCATATAAATACATTAAATATATATATATATTATTTAAAAAAATTATAATAATAAATTACTAAATACCTAAAAATAAAAATACCTAAATATTCAAAATACAAATAAAGTGAGTACAAATTTAAATAATAAAATAATAAAAATGACAAAAGCACATAACAGAATGACCAAACCTTAAACTAAAATTAAAATAAATACTGCAAATGTAAAAAATAAAATAAAAATGATCATAGTATATAAATTATATTAAAATAACATTGAGCCGAAAGCAATATAATATTTTTTTATTTAAAAAAACGCAAACAGCTTTTATTCAAAGCTATCAAAATTATATTATTAGAAGGGGGGGGAATTATACCCTGTCCAAACAACATAATAATACCTAAATATTCCAAATAAAATATTCTGGGAAAACTTTCAGCTGAAAGATTCCTTTAAGCAGAAACTAATATAAAATGTATTTTTTAAAAATATTTACATTTTACATGGTATTTAATAAGCTGATGCGTGTAATTTTTTCAGGGTTAAAACACTTTTTCATATACCAGTTTAATACGCAGAAAACAACTAAAAGTAAGCCCTTCATAAGTTGATTTAACTCCAAAACAATATAAACTTCACATCCTAAACAGCAACACGGCCTCGACCAATCGCATGGTTTGGGGGCGGGGCTATCATTGGGTCCCACCAATAGCAGATAGCGGGAGTGTTTACGAAACTGTTTTGAAAACAGTACTTATTTTTACAGTTCCACTTGGTGATACTATTAATGGCATCAAAAAATTGCACACTTGCACATTTAAACAACATTTACACAAAAACTCTCAAAATCCAGTTAACAAGGAAAATCAGTCACAGCAAGGGGAGGGGCTGTGTAGAATTTTATGAATGGCATGCATTTGAATTCTATGGGAATGTGTCGAGTTTTCTGTGGAATTCTCTGGCAGCAGGTTCCGCAGGCGTACTGTTGCTCTTACTCTTGGCTCCGGGAGCATGACACTGTGAGGCAGACACTTCATTGCCAACCATGTCTAATGTACCTCAATAGTAAATGACCCTCAATCCCCCAAATCCCCCTTAATACCCTCAGCACTCCCACATTCAGTCTATTCATGCCCACCTTCTCAGACTCATCAGAGGCCATAGAGATGGAGGGATGACGGAGAGAAAGATGGAGAACCATGAAAGCCAATGATGGCAGTGACAAATGCACCGGAGGGGAGGCCAGGGTCAGACAATGAGAAGACTAGGTGGGCCACTGACGGCCCGTCTGGGACGATTCCTTTTGGGTTAATAGAAGAGATATGAAAGAACGGGATGAATAAATAAGGTCAAAGAGGGCTGACAGACACAAATACGCTCAATAACACACAGATATCCTCGAGGTCAGTACAGGTTAATAATGGGCTGACAGCTCTTCTAACTAGATTAGACTGAGTGAACAATTCAAACAATGTGTGTTGAAGTTACTCAAGACTTCCAAGCATGTTTATGGGTAATACACAAGGGAATTTTTCAGACTCCTCTCAAATGCTTATGCATTGTTTCTACACAATATTGCGACATTGCTCGAGGTCATGCCTGGTTTAGAGGCAACTTGTTTCTTGCCCTTGCAAAGTAGTACAAAATCCACCAAAACAATCAGTGATTTACGAGAGCATGAGATTATCAACTAATGTTATTATATAATAGAGACTTTTCAAAGTGTAAATATCTCCCAGTCATAACATAATGCTTGATTATGAGATTATCAGAATTAAACAGTCTCCCCTTTTGCTGTAATTAAAAAAGAAAAACCTAAATGTGGTTTCACTTCTACTCAGGTTTTGTCAAAATTCAGACTTTCTGTCTGTCCATATAGATCAATACTTACAGTACCGTTCAAAACCTTGGGGCCATTAATTTCTAATAAATGCTGGTCTTATGAACTTTCTATTCATCAAAAAAAATCTTTTATCATGATTTCCACAAAAATATGAAGCAGCACAACTGTTTTCAACATTAAAAATAAAAAATGTTTCTTGAGCAACGAATCAGCATATTAGAATGATTTCTGAAGATCATGTGACGCTGAAGACTGGAGTAATTCAGCTTTGCATATATTACAATACAAAACAGTTTTTTAAAATTGTAATAATATTTTTTAAAAATATTACTGTTTTACTGTATTTTTTTCATTTAGAAATTGCATCCTTGGTGAGTAAAACATTAAAGATCATACTGACCATAAACCTCTGAACGGTGATGTACTAAACTTCTAGTTCACATAATGATACATGATTCTAAAAGAATTTGGAATTATGAAATCAAGTTTTTAAATACAAGTAAAAGGTTTAGTGAAATACATTCTAAAACAAACTTTACATAATATAGCTGTCTATCACATTATACTCTGCTGTCCAAAAAATGCATAGAACAATTTCAAATCTCTTTCTTTTCATTTACTGAAAAACACAGTATCCGACTCAGATTCTCTCTCATATAATAAAACTCATCATCTCCCTTTCTTATAGATGCTTCCCACCTTAATTTCTGCTCTCCTCTCACTTCTGTTCTCCTACATGTAGATTCTGTACCAAAGTATCTCTTTAAAATCTGATGGGAGACCAAAATGATTGAACCACTTTCTCTCTCACACCAAAGCTCAGTATAGCATAAAGTGAAGCCCTGCGCTGTGTCCGTGTAAAGGTTGTGACTCTACGGGCAGGAGGTGTTTGGCGTCCTGCAGCTCTCTGCAGTCTCTGTCGTCTCGTCTAATCCAGACGGAGAGATTTAAAGGCCTTTATGTAGAATTACACACTGCACTGCCAATTCCTGCCCTGGACGCACATGGCTCCCTCTAAAGCAGAGTCACAAGACAGGGTTCAAATTTCATGTTGTGAGCTTAAACTGGTTTTTGTGTGTGTGACATAAATAGAATTTGTGTTTAAAATTTTTTTTTTTTAAATGTTGCAGTCAATGCAACTTAAACTCTAATGACAGCATGTTGTTCATTACCACCGAAAATAATCTTGATTTCCTGAATAATGTATTTACAAATACATTTTAAACTCATTGTTTCAAAAGTACAGCTACAAGAACCAAGAACAACCTTTAACACATTTGCAAACTTTAATCTCCTGTCATCACCATTTACAATCAATAAACTTGGTCATTTTACGCAAAGATATGCTCACCAAGGCTGCAATTCTTTGATCAAAAATACAGTAAAAACAGTAATACTGAGGAAATATTATTGCAATTTAAAATATCTGTTTTCTCTTTGAATATATTGTAAAATGTAATTTATTTCTGTGATCAAAGCTGAATTTTCAGCATCATTACTCCAGTCTTCAGTGTCACATGATCCTTCAGAAATCATTCTTATATGCTAATGTGCTGCTCAAGATGTTGAAATGTTGAAAACAGTTGTCCTGCTTACTATTTTGGTGGAAACTACAACATAATTTTTTTTTCAGGATATCTTAATGAATAGAAGTTCAAAAGTACAGCATTTATTAGAAACACAAATCTTCAGCTACATTATAAAAGTCTTTACTGTCACTTTTGATCAATTTAACGAGTCTAAAAAGTATTAATTTCTTTTAAAAATAAATCCCTAACGTTTGCACAGTACTGTCCACAAAGTAATAAACCAAACTCTGTAATGTATAATAACTAGATGTTCGTCTGACTAGAAAAGTACTCTCACTGTTACAAGTATGATGTAGATTTTACAAACCTAGATGTAGAACTTTCTAGCAAACCAACATGACACGAAAAATACATGTTTTGAACCCCTGCCTTGCCTCACAGACTTCTGCTGAAAGTGATGTAAACACAACATTCGTCTCTACAAACTAAGGGACGAGTCAAAACTGATGTGCTAATCAAAAGCAGGCCACAGATGCTGTCGATAGAAGTTGTTGTAGTTGTATTCAAACCGGAACATTCCTTCAACACTCTTAGATTATGTAATGTATAAACAACTGAATTCCTTGGATATTAAGTTTCACATGCAACGAGGTCAATAAGTGAGAGAGCAAATATGAAGGGCGTTGAAGGAAAATTCTGCCAAAAGTCAGATCACTTCATCACAGCTTTCCTCAAGCACATTACTGAAAGACAACGAATCCATGACTGTCTGGAATAAACACAAGGATTAATGCTAATCCACTCTAGATGGACTCAGATAAACACTGTCTCACTGTCACAGCGCTTTACAACCACTGCAGCATCAGCACACTGATACAGGGGCTTTATGGACTCTATTCATCTTTTAAGTGAGAAGGACGGAAGTCATAAAGAAAGACAAGACAAGTGATAAGAGCAGCTGGGATTGCAAGAAGGGTTTCAGGATCAACTCAGGAAAGTCCAGACAGCTGGAGCCATCAGTTTAGTCAAGATGTTACAAAATAACCGAGCGGGTCACATTACCCACCTAGTAGAGCAACAAAATGTTTAGTTATTAAACTAGTTAAAGTCCTTATGAAATGGCGCTCGTTGTGTTCCCAGATGAACGTTATAATAAACCCAAACATGCAAAGATGAAGTTTGAGACGCTCCGCACATGTAAATGATAACAGTTCCTGTGGAACTACTGTGAACGGAGCCGCTGTGTGACACACGTACTTAACCTACACGCATGTAAATAATTAAAGTGCGTATCAGTATCGCATATAAGTGGAAACTACAACATAATTTTTTTTTCAGGATATCTTAATGAATAGAAGTTCAAAAGTACAGCATTTATTAGAAACACAAATCTTCAGCTACATTATAAAAGTCTTTACTGTCACTTTTGATCAATTTAACGAGTCTAAAAAGTATTAATTTCTTTTAAAAATAAATCCCTAACGTTTGCACAGTACTGTCCACAAAGTAATAAACCAAACTCTGTAATGTATAATAACTAGATGTTCGTCTGACTAGAAAAGTACTCTCACTGTTACAAGTATGATGTAGATTTTACAAACCTAGATGTAGAACTTTCTAGCAAACCAACATGACACGAAAAATACATGTTTTGAACCCCTGCCTTGCCTCACAGACTTCTGCTGAAAGTGATGTAAACACAACATTCGTCTCTACAAACTAAGGGACGAGTCAAAACTGATGTGCTAATCAAAAGCAGGCCACAGATGCTGTCGATAGAAGTTGTTGTAGTTGTATTCAAACCGGAACATTCCTTCAACACTCTTAGATTATGTAATGTATAAACAACTGAATTCCTTGGATATTAAGTTTCACATGCAACGAGGTCAATAAGTGAGAGAGCAAATATGAAGGGCGTTGAAGGAAAATTCTGCCAAAAGTCAGATCACTTCATCACAGCTTTCCTCAAGCACATTACTGAAAGACAACGAATCCATGACTGTCTGGAATAAACACAAGGATTAATGCTAATCCACTCTAGATGGACTCAGATAAACACTGTCTCACTGTCACAGCGCTTTACAACCACTGCAGCATCAGCACACTGATACAGGGGCTTTATGGACTCTATTCATCTTTTAAGTGAGAAGGACGGAAGTCATAAAGAAAGACAAGACAAGTGATAAGAGCAGCTGGGATTGCAAGAAGGGTTTCAGGATCAACTCAGGAAAGTCCAGACAGCTGGAGCCATCAGTTTAGTCAAGATGTTACAAAATAACCGAGCGGGTCACATTACCCACCTAGTAGAGCAACAAAATGTTTAGTTATTAAACTAGTTAAAGTCCTTATGAAATGGCGCTCGTTGTGTTCCCAGATGAACGTTATAATAAACCCAAACATGCAAAGATGAAGTTTGAGACGCTCCGCACATGTAAATGATAACAGTTCCTGTGGAACTACTGTGAACGGAGCCGCTGTGTGACGCACGTACTTAACCTACACGCATGTAAATAATTAAAGCGCGTATCAGTATCGCATATAATTATTTAATTAAATCGTAGCGTTTGTGAATTCACAATTATGCTTAATTATGATTTTTAAATGGGTTTAATATATTGTGCAGCCTTGGGAAACAGTCTAATAATGTGTTTTATGGATTCTCGTCCGTGAAATGTGCCACTTCCGGTATTTTGCCGGTTAGTCGACGATTTTTATACATCGTATAGTCGAATAAAATCGACGAATCGTGACAGCCCTACTACAAACTACTAAAGTGTAAATTTACAGTATACACCATCAAGAAGTCTTATTCTCACTAAGGCTGCATTTACTTGATCAAAAATACAGGAAAAACAGCTATTTCCGGATTGTTTTAGCAAATCACACAAGGTGTGCACACAGTTACAGCCAATAATATTGTGGGAGAAATCTTATGTGTATGAGATGCGACTGAAAGTCCATGTTGTTTGTTGGCATGTTGTTCTTGTAATCGATGCATCTACAGCCTCATTCATGAAATGCAAGCACAATTTTCTGTATAAATCATCTGTAAAACCATCCTTACATAAATTGTCACATTCCATTCAGTGCAACAATTTCCAAAGAATGGATTATGAATGATTTACAGAGAAATTAGTTCTGTGTGCATTTCATGAATGAAGTCTGTAGTCTGTGAATGCTCATGTAAAGCATTGTCAAAATGACAGAACACAAGAAACTGTCTTCAACTGTGCACAGGATGAAGACCTTCTGTCTTGTAAATGCACTTGATCATTTGCAGAGTGCATGTAATTTAAGCTCATTTTCCTAGCTAGACTCATTGACAAAAATACCAGATACTTCTCAACAAACATTGCCCACAGAGAACAAGTGTTTGCCCTTTGGAGCCCGGCCACCCTCAATCGCCAGCATGAAAAACAGTGTTAATTTCGTCAACGACGAAAAATATTCGTTAACAAACATTTTTTCTGTGACTAAGAAGAGATATTGACAAGCTAAAACTAATATCTGAAGATAAAAACTATGACAAAATTTATGTCGTGTCTTCGTTAACAAGACGAGACCAGACTATAATGTTATTTGAGGACTACAGGACATTCAAAATACATCCTATAGGCTACTGTCTTGTCCTTCAAAATGTGCGTCCCTGTCATTGGCTTGCAATCGGATAAGGGTCGTTTGGCCGCAGGGTATGGATAGGCTACCAAAATGCGAATTAGCGATCTGAAACAATGGCCTCAGCACCCGAAGGGGTAGAGAAAAGGTGACCAGACGTCCCGTTTTTCCCAGGAGTCACAATTCATTGTCGATTAACTTAAAGTTAGTGAACGGCGTAATCGCGCTGATAGAAGTGCTCTCTCTCGCGCACGCTCCACTTCTTCAGTTCTCATATACAGCGCGCGATCAGTTCTCAGTGCTCAAATACACACACAGCAGTCCAAATGTCTATCGTGTGAGTATCTCACGTAAATATAGTCGGTTATGGATTAAGTGAACGAAAACAGGTGGGTGAAAACTGAACGTGTGTCAGTATTGCATGCATCCCTTCTGTCGTAAAGGGACAGCATTCCTAATTAAGTACCTATCCGTGTCATTAATGTTCATTAATGTTCATCACCAAATAAATATGTTAAGTAAACCTACTGTATCTGAAAAATTAGCTTAATTTGTATCTCTTTCGTATTCATCTTATTCTGCTTCTTTTTCAAAAATTATATATATTATACATGAACAACTATAATTTTTTATAAGTTGCTCCCTTTTCACTATTGTTCTCAGTGCTCAAATACACACACAGCAGTCCAAATGTCTATCGTGTGAGTATCTCACGTAAATATAGTCGGTTATGGATTAAGTGAACGAAAACAGGTGGGTGAAAACTGAACGTGTGTCAGTATTGCATGCATGCCTTCTGTCGTAAAGGGACAGCATTCCTAATTAAGTACCTATCCGTGTCATTAATGTTCACCACCAAATAAATATGTTAAGTAAACCTACTGTATCTGAAAAAGGAGCTTAATTTGTATCTCTTTCGTATTCGTCTTATTCTGCTTCTTTTTCAAAAATTATATATATTATACACGAACAACTATAATTTTTTATAAGTTGCTCCCTTTTCACTATTGTTAAAGGAATAGTTCACCCAAAAATGAAAATTGTCATAATTTATTCAAGTTTTTCCAAATTCAATACTTGATTCAAATTTCTCATAAGCTTAATTGATTTGGTCTAAAGAGGAAAATAATTAATGACTATTTTAGTTTGAAGACTACATATAAAATAGCTACCAAAATAAATGTTGGTAACTGCAGTTTGACTAAAAGTTGCCAAAAATGCAATGACTTTTCGCCGACTAAATCTAGACAAACTATGAAAGACTTAAATGACTAAAATGTGACTAAGACTATTAAGCATTTTCGTCTCAAGACAAAGACTAAATCAAAAATGCCTGTCAAAATTAACACTGCGCTGAAAGGGGTCACACAACCTAAACCTTTATCCGCTAAAAGAGACCCCTAATGAACTGTATTTCCATTCACACAGCTGGAGGTCTGTGAGTGTGCACTACCCTAGTTAGGGCACTAATATGGGCCAGCAACCTCTGCCGCCGAGAGCCAATGCCAACCTGAGCATCCTGAGATAGATGTACGGTGAGACAGATCCAAAAAATTAGCAGTTCCACGGATATTTGTTGTATCTCTGAAAGTGTCTGCCTTTTCAGATGCATCCTTGTTTGCTATTTTTTTCCCCTAAACCTTCCACTCCTTCACTGTCTCTGCGTGAAAGCCTCCTCTGTGCGACCGGCCAACTATCTGTCAAAGCAGAGGCTCTTTAGCACGTGAATGAAGTCCGTTGAGCTTTACGGGTGCTCTGAGCGAGTACGCGGTCATCCGCCAAAGCTGAGCACTTTCACTCAGCCCTGATCACGGCCCCGACACCAGGCAGAATCTTAAACAGCACGGCAACAAGACCGGCCTTTTATTTTGTCCATCCTCACGCCATTCACGTTTCACTCATTCTCCCTTTCTCTGTCCATCTCCCTCATTGACAATGTCAGGTTTGTGACAGAAGCATCTCTCTCAACAGTGTATTAATAATTTAATATATTCAAGCAGATATAAAAGAGAAAAAGAATGTTTAAACTAACGTTAGGAGCTTGAAATAAAAATCACAGCTCACAGCTGTAAATTTGCATATTTGTTTATGAATCGTTGCACATCGGCAGCTGGCCCTGAATAATGGACAACATGCACTTAGACTCAAAATTGCAGATCCATGCATTTTCATTATCATGGTTGTTTAGGTTTTCTGTTTAATTCTGTCTTATGAAATAAATCCAACAGCCACCCTATTTATATTTGTAGCATTTCTCAGACTTTTCAAAACAAACAAAATAAGTTTCTTCCAGTTTCTTTCCTGTAAAAACTTTCCACAGTAATTCATGTTAGTTAATGCAATAGTGAGTTTTATTTTTATTTCTACATATACTAACAATTAACTTTTTAACAATAAATGCTGTATAGGTTAACATTAAAGGAATTTATAAATTAATAAACAATAAAGAATCATTATCATTAACCAAGATTAATAAATGCTGCAAAATTAATAATAATTGTTTATCCATTTAAATTCATATAAGAAACATACAAAAAATCTAAAGTTTTTGAAAGCAGTCTCTTCTGCTCACCAAGGCTGCATTTATTTGATCAAAAATACAGTAAAATTGTGAAATATTATTACAATTGAAAATAAATGTTTTCTATGTGAATATATTGTAAAATATAATTTATTCCTGTGATCAAATCTGAATTTTCAGCATCATTACTCCAGTCTTCAGTGTCACATGATCTTCAGAAATCATTCTAATATGCTGATTTGCTGCTCAAGAAACATTTCTGATCATTATCAATGTTGTGCATTTAACAGTTGTGCTGCTTCATATTTTTGTGGAAACCGTGATACATTTATTTTTCAAGATTCTTTGATGAATGGAAAGTTGAAAATAACAGCATTTTTGGAAATAGAAATCTTTTGTATCATTATGATTGTCTTTACTGTCACTTTTGATCAATGTAATTTCCTTTTTTTTTTAAATACTGACCCCAAACCTTCATATTTATAGGTCTTAGCAATGCACGTTCTACAGTATACACTATTTCAAAATATTATGTCTCCATATCTGCAGTGCAAATTACTGTCAAGACAGCAATGAACATGAACATGATTTAATTGAAAATTAAACTGAGTTAAAATGAGAGTTGAGAGAAACAGAATAGAGACACACAGATAGAACGGAACAACAAAATGAACTATCATGACAACAAAGACTAATTTAATTGTAGTGAAATGAAAAAGAATTACACCAAGTAAATATAACTAATCTAAAATAAGTTATGAGAAATATACAGAAAAAGCAAACAGAAATGACAAGATTAACTCCAATGACAACAAAAACAGATTAACTGAAATGAAACTGAACCGAATTGAGAAAAAGACACACAGACAGACACAAAAACAATCAAAATGCTGCAACACTATGGACAATACGGCTAAATTCTTGCATAGTAGCTCTGTCTATTCAGACAAACACTTGAAGTTGTCAGTCACACACACACACACACACACACACACAGGTCAGTGCCAAAGGCTGAGAGAACAAAGAGAATTGGACACACAATGGGGGAGGTCTGGAGATGACGGCCAAACTGTTTATCAGCATACCTCAACAAAGACACGGAGAGAGGGAGGGGACAGAGAGAGAGAGAGAAGACGGGATGGAGCGCAGAGAGAGAGGACGAGATTGGAAAAGATACGGGATGGACACGAAGGGAGGGAAGACGTGGGCAAAATTGCTCTCATGCCAAAAAAAAGAAAGGAAAGCACAGAGCAACAAGATGAAAAGACTCACAGGAAGTGGATAGTTTTGTCCACAGATGGACAGATGAGGACAGAAAGAGTCTACTTACCAGGAGGAAGGTGTCAGCAAGGGCTCATTCCAGAGGAGCGCATCCGATAGACTTCAGATCTGTTTAATGCAATCCTTACAGACAGACAGAGAGAGAGAGAAATCACTTTAGTCAGACTCTCGCGGACGGGCTGCGTCCAGAGGAAAGGGGGGAGATGAAGGGGCTTCAGTAATGTATGCAGTGAAGCATTCAGCCCTGTGAAAAACAAACTGTTAACTTTTTCAATGGAGGGAGGCTGCTGGGGGCACGACGGTGGTGTGTGTGTGTGTGTGTGTGTGTGTGGCATGTGTGACGAGCTGATGCGGGGAACTAAAGGGTTAAAATTCCTCTAATTGTTCCCAAACGGAGGCTGGTGCACCTCAGATGCGTTCAGCAGCCCCAGTATTTCAACACTGATGCTATGCTTGAAAATGTCTGATATGAAATAAGATCACATAAGTGTCTTCTGTGCTCAAATGCTGTAGGATCTTTTCTCTTCACTACGCTTTTCCCACTGAAAATCACCAAAAACATTAGGCAAAAATTATACAATCACTCAGGTGTCCTAGCAGAGTGATGTTCATGGATCAAAAAGATTCACTCACATTTCACAAGTGTCATTATACTTGTTACCTTAATTAACATTAATCTTAATTAATATTGAAACATTGTTCAAAAGTTTGGGGTCGGGTCAATTTTTTTATGTTTTTAAAAGAAGTCTCTTCTGCTCACCCAAGCTGCATTTATTTGATTAAAAATACAGTAAAAACAGTAATATTCTGAAATATTATTACAATAACTGTTTTCTGTATGAATATATTTTGAAATGCAATTTATTGCTGTGACCAAAGCTGAATTTTCAGCATCATTACTCCAGTCTTCAGTATCACATGATCCTTCACAAATCACTCTAATATGCTGATGTGCTGCTCAAGAGACATTTCTGATTATTATCAGTGTTGAAAACAGCTGATTCATATTTATATAGAAACTGTGATATGTTTCTTTTTTCAGGATTCTTTGATGACTAGAAAGTTCAAAAGAACTGCATTTATTTAAAATATAACTTTTTTTGTAACATTAATAAATAATGTGTTTACCGTCACTTTTTATCATTTTAATGTATCCTTTCTGAATAAAATGTATTAATTTTATTCATATTAATTCATTCATATTAATTCATTTTAAAAAATCTTACTGACCCCAGAGATTTGAACAGTAGTGTATATGTGTGTATTTCCTCTGAAATGTAAAACGCACAATACTTCTGTGAATATTTTAGAGATTATGCAAATGAACTATTAAATCAGTTTTGTATCACTTTACTGAAATGGACAGTTTGAATTGATTTAAAGAAATTACTGCAATGCCATTTTTGTCAGTATCACATGATCCTTCACAAATCACTCTAATATGCTGATGTGCTGCTCAAGAGACATTTCTGATTATTATCAGTGTTGAAAACAGCTGATTCATATTTATATAGAAACTGTGATATGTTTCTTTTTTCAGGATTCTTTGATGACTAGAAAGTTCAAAAGAACTGCATTTATTTAAAATATAACTTTTTTTGTAACATTAATAAATAATGTGTTTACCGTCACTTTTGATCATTTTAATGTATCCTTTCTGAATAAAATGTATTAATTTTATTCATATTAATTCATTTTTAAAAATCTTACTGACCCCAGAGATTTGAACAGTAGTGTATATGTGTGTATTTCCTCTGAAATGTAAAACGCACAACACTTCTGTGAATATTTTAGAGATTATGCAAATGAACTATTAAATCAGTTTTGTATCACTTTACTGAAATGGACAGTTTGAATTGATTTAAAGAAATTACTGCAATGCCATTTTTGCTACTGGCAAAAGTTTAAACAAGTGAAGCGGGTTTAACACCAAAACCCGAAGCCCCTGTTTTATCACTTCAAACTTGACAAATGTCAGTGAAATGTTCTTCTTAGTAAGTAGGCCTACTGTATACTTTTTTCTTTCAAATAAATGTCATTTTGGTTGACATTTTATTTAATGCATTGACAATCAGCCATTTTTAAGTCTCTGAATACTTTTTGGGGCCACTGTGTATTCGACATGAGACCTTTGCTTACTCATTAGCTGAGAACAGCACTTTGAGAAGCTAGTTTCTAGTTGTCTAGTTTCTGTGGCAACAACACCCCTCCCCCTATGAAATCCCATAATACAGCTGTAATTTTCCTTTCAATCAATTCAAATTTGACATTTCACAGTGAGAATAGGTGAAAAGAGATCAAGAAACATGTTCAATCCCCTCTGTCATAATTCCGCTTTCCTCCCTCTCCAGAACCCCGTCGCACAGAAAAACACAATATGCAACGGGGCAGTTGATTTCGAGTTCAACTTTTGGACGACTTTCTCTTGAGATCAATCAATTCATTCACTCATTCATCCATCCATTAATTTGTGGCTCCATTCAACTGAGTCGCTTAATTCAGAAGACTGAAATTAGTTATTCATTAATTTATTCTCTGAGGTGAATGAGGAAAAGGATGATATTTTATGCAAGAGTTGTGCTAGATTCACAATGTAATAAGGTTTGCTAAGAATCAAAAGATCTCTCAACTACACCAGGGAAAATTCAGTCAGTTATGTTGAGCTAAAAGCTTAAAGGGGTCATATGATGCTGCTAAAAAGAACATTATTTTGTGTATTTGGTGTAATGAAATGTGTTTATGCGGTTTAAGCATTTTCCACATACTGTACATTATTGTTTCTCCTCTATGCCCCGCCTTTCTGAAACGCGTCGATTTTTACAAAGCTCATCAGTCTGAAAAAGCGAGGTGTGCTCTCATTGGCCAGCTATCCAATGCGTTGTGATTGGCCGAATTCCTCAAGCGTGTGACGGAAATGTTACGTCCCTACTATACTGTGATGCCTGCGGCAACCACATGTGACAACCCCGGGCTGGACTCCGCTTCGTCCACGGTGAAAGCCGATCGACAGCGCAAAGTTGAAGTATTTCCTCAGCGACCAGCACGGATCAGTTCTAGGCATGACGAAGCGATATCGTCCTCTTTTGGAAGGCCAAACAAAGTAGTTTCACTTTCACAACGAAGCACACAGTGCCTTCACGACATGGCGGCAGCGGCAACAACAATACTACAGCGAGAATAAAAGTTACGCCTTCTTTCTTTGTGTGAACATTTGGGCGGCGGTATGCAAATCTTCCCAGATAGTGACGTAGGTATGTGGGGGCGTGTTAGAACGAGCCGTTTTAGGTAGGCGTGGTTTTATAAAGAATATCTCTTTGGATTTGAGACTTTAGTCTTTGCAACTTTACAGATCTTCTTTATGCACCAAGAGCTTGTAACACTCCAAAGAGAAAGGAAAAATTGAAAATCGCATCATATGACCCCTTTAAAATACATGATAGTACACAACCAAAACACAGACAGATTGATAGTGGTACACTAATTGTGTAACACTAATTATTGTCCCATCTTGCTTTGTAAACACAGACAATAGGCATGCTCAAACTTCTTTGTCAGCAAGACCAATTTTTTACCAGCTTAACCAGCATGAACCTTCTGCTTTACTGACTTAACCAGCAAGTCAACAAGCTTGAGCAGAAAGACCTTGATTTTTGCTGTTGGACAGCATGGCATTGCTCGTCCACCAGCTAAACCAGCCATAACCAGCACTAAACCAGTACTAACTTAACAGTAAGCCAGAACAAGATTGGCACTAACCAGCATTTGAAGTATTTCCTCAGCGACTAACCAGCACTAACCAGCATTGGCACTAACCAGCACTAACCACTAACTACTAACCAACAACCTTGCCTCGCTTGATGAATCAGCCATTTGAACAAAATGATAGACTAAATGACTCACTCATTAAAAATGTATAAACAGTGGGAAATTACATCTGTTTTGTTATATACATCAACTAATTTCTACCTCTTTCCAATCATAGAGCACTTTATTTGTAGAGTTGTTTAAGTGAGAGAACAACTGTAACTTAGTCCAGATTAGGGGAATTGTAATGTTTAACCATTTCTTTTACTATGTAAATATTTTTTTTAATTGAAAAAAGTACATTTTAGTTTGTATATGCTGTCAATTATAGTTCTTAGAAAGAAAATCAGAATCGGCCAAGAAAATTGCAATCGGTGCATCTCAGCGTTAACTAGCAACAAACCAGTAATATTTAACCCTAAACCAGAATGAACCAGTTACAGATTAGCACTAACCAACATAAACCAGCCACCAAATTTCTAAAACAGCAAAATCATATTAGTTGACCAGCTTAACCAGCAAGAACCTTTTGCTTCACGTATTTAAACAGAACGTTAACAAGCTTGACTAGCACTAACCAGCCACAACTAGCACCAAACCAGTACTACTTAAAGGGTTAGTTCACCCAAAATAAGGACCTTGAACGCTGGACCTTGAACGTGGCAGTTACCTTGCTGTCTATGGAAGGGTCAGAGAGCCCTCATACTTAATAAAAAATATCTTAAATTGTGTTCCGAAGATGAACGAAGGTCTTACGGGTTTGGAACAGCACAAGGGTGAGTAATTAATGACAGAATTTTTATTTTTGTGTGAACAAACCCTTTAACTCTAAACCAGAATGGACCAGTTACAGATTAGCACTAACCAACATAAACCAGCCACCAAACTTCTAAATCAGCAAAATTCAACCAGTCAACCAGCTTGACCAGCACTAAATAGCCATAACTAACACCAAACTAGTAGGCCTACTACTTAACCCTAAACTACATTGAACCAGCTCATGATTAGCACTAGCTAGCATAAACCAGCCACCAAGCACCAAAATCACATAACCTAAACAGCTTAACTAGTAAAAATCCTCTGCTTTACTGATTTAACCAGAAAGTCAAAAAGCCTGGCGAGGAGGACCATGCTGTTTTGCTAATGGACAGCATCTTTGCTCATTTTCCAACTTGACCAGCCATAACAAGCACGAAACTAGTTCTACTCAACTCTAACTTAGAATGAACCATCTCCAGATTAGCACTAGCCATCATAAACCAGTCACCAAACTTATAAATCAGCAAAATCACATTAACTGACCAGTTAAACCACCACGAATCCTTTGCTTACTGATTTAACCAGAAAGTCAACCAGCTTGACGGAGATGCTGTTTTACTGTTGGACAGCATGACTTTGCTAATTCTCCATACTGATCAGCATTAACCAGCCATAACTAGTACCAAACCAGCAAAATCACAATAGCTTACTAACATAACCAGCAAGAACCTGTTGATTTACTATCTTAATCATCAAAGCATTTTAGCCAACCTTGATGGTTTACCAGGTTTTGCTGGTGAACAACATGGCTAAGCTGGTTAGCACCAGTTAGACAAGCATCAGACCAGTACTAACCTGCACTAAACCAGCCCCAACTACTGCCAAAACAATAATAACCACATTTCTAAACCAAAACTACGCAGCATAAATCAGCCTGGAAAATATTAAAAGAAAATATGACACAAACAAAAATATATATATAAATAGAATAGAATATATAAATAGAATAGAATAGAATAGAATATGAAACTAAAATACACACAGAGTGATCAACTAATTTGTCATGAATCTCCATTCATTGGACATTGGAGTTTGCATTGGACACACAAATGTAAATCACAAAGAGGAATACTACTAAAACAAGAGTTGTACAGTATGATAGCATTCAGCGTCGAGGTAGTCTGGTGTTAATTAGTCTTGGCTCCGCCCCTCACGGGTGTGTTCCCTCTCGAGGGGTTCACTATGAACATGTCATGTCTGAACAGATGCCAGTACCATAAGTCATGCTAGAGCACTGGATGAAGAAACACAAAACAGATTTAGCCAACATGATCTCACCATGAAAAAATACATGACTTATGCTGTAATCATCTCAATTCAGCACACATTTTTAGACACTTTATACGTTCCACTCGCTATTTCTCTCACTGATTTGACTTAATTCTTCACAATCATTCTTTATAAACACAAGCAGTATGCTGGATATGTGCCATATTCTTCTCTGCAGGCACTGAATGTGGGTGTTTGTGATAGAAAGCCGGATTGAAATAGATGGGGAAATGAGGTAAAACTTTTAGAAAGCTAACTCAAACTAAATTATAAATAAAAAGATTATTTCTGTCAAATATAAAGTCTGGGTGTTTGAGGACGCAGTATTTCAAGGACAAGAGTACAGAGGTCTTTTGCTATGTATTTTGAGTTATTTTATGTGCACCTCACAGTGCTGTCGGTTCATTTCTGATCTCCTGTGGTCAATCTGATGGCTGCAATCACAAGATGTCCACAAGACAGCATAGCATCAGGAGACCAGTTAATTTAGTCCATCTTCTTTTTGAGGAACTCATGATGAGGACCCATATGCAAGGTGAAAAAAGGAGATCTTTCACTCAAACTCAAACTTGCTTTGTGAGATTAAATGGAGAGCAAATGAAGACTTTTGCCAAAGTTTCTTGCAGATGTGTCTCCTGAAAAAAGACCTCAGTAATTGTGCATGTCACAACTAGTGCCAAAGAGATCAATAAAGTCAGAGAACATTTTGCATCATGCTATAAGAAATAATTCTCTAATAAGTTTTTTTTTTGTCTTATTTTCTAGTAAAAATGTCTAAACATCCATAAAACAAGAACATTTTACTTGCAAATCCATTGCATAAAACTGGGATTCACGAATGAGGGAACTGCAGGGGTTTGTGAGCTATGATTGAATAATAAATTAAATGATCAAAATGGAAAATAAGAAAAGAAAATTAAAAATGAAAATAAAATACATACTTTATATTAATGCTTGTTATATTTTATTTGTTTGCCTGACCATTAATTGGACCATTAACCAATATCATATAACTGTGAAAAAGCTCATTTGTTGTCAAATTTTTTTAAATATTAACTTAAAATCTCAGATATGAGATTTCAAATAAATATTTGAGATAAAAATGTGTTTGGCCGGCAAAAAAGTTAGGGAATCACTGGCATAAACTATAGATTTATATACTTTTATTATGTTTCTTACTAAATTTGATAAATCCAACAAAAAAAGTAGTTGCTTAAAAATATTATTTTGACAAGACCGAAATACAGATTTTGCAGTGCATTTAATTTATAGCTCTATAATCATACTGTACGTCAATGATTGTCTTATATGCACCTACTTTTATTTCCCCTAAGGAGAAACATCACAAATAAAGTTAAGCCTAATACGTAAATAAAACACAACTGTGAACTCCCTTCAGTCTCCTGAGCTGTGAAAGAGCAACTGCTGAGCAATAAAATCCTCCTCTGGAGAACAAGCAAAACATAAACAGAAGGAGAGAGTGAATGATTTCGAGAATTCCTCAAGCCTCAGGTGGGATTCAGTAAGGTTTGAGTGCTCTGCCAGAGAGGAAAAAACTCACCTGAGATATTCACACAGTAACTACACCGCCTACCATTCCTCAGAGATGAACAGAAAGAGACAGAGGAGAGAGGATAAAGATAAGAGAAAATAACATGAATGAAAGATTCCCCCACTGGAGAAAAAGTAGTAAGTGATCTCTTCACAAACGCATTAATAAAGCAAATTAAATCCAAACAGAAAGAAAGAGAAATAGCCAGAGAGAGGGCCAGGAAAAAAATAACATAATTAACTTAAAGGTCCCCTGAAATGCTTAGAAACACGCAGCTTTACTCTATGAGTTGACGTCATTTTAACTGAAACAGGAAGACAGGGCGGGACATATCAAGCAGCCCCGCCCCCTTTTTAAAATAGCCAATACCGTTTGTTTATATCACAGCTTGGGCTAGAGCCGTTAAGAGCCGTTGAGCTCCGTAAAAAGCCGCATTTGACAGGGTATGCCAGCCACAATCTCATCCATATTGCTATAAAATATAGCATTCTGTGTAGAACTCAAATAGCTCCGATAGATTTTGTGGTCTGCGCCGACTCGCACATGTGATCCGCTCCGTGCTATCGTGTCTCTGGACCGGAGCAGAGTGTGTGCGCGGTGCGGTGGTTAGCGGGACACAGCGCGAGACCAGACTTCTTCTTTTCCTCAATGGAAAGCATATTTACACTGTTTGAATCATTCCCTGTCCCCTATATAGTGCACTACGTGCCATTCACTGTACAGAAAATACTCATTCTGTGGACAAGTGACCGATTTCAGCCGCGGCTTCAGCGTCTATTTTATAGTGCAGGGGCGGGCGCTTCGGATTCTAGAGAGCATTTGATGGGACAGAAAGTTTGATGAGAAGCTGAAGTACGATGTGACGTCAAAAAAAAATCGTTGAGCCGTTTTGGCGGAAGTGACGAACTGCAAGTTTTGAATGCTTATATCTTCTAAATGCGAATTTAGTCACGGTTTTGGAGCACACTCCCTTATAGATAACCTTAAGACTAACATATTGATACTAACACCCAAAAAACGTTCATTTTGATTTCATGGGGACTTTAATAAACATAATTTAATCTACATAGTGCATATATAGTTCATATTTTCCACTCGGCTGTAGGTCTCAAGTCCCATTTGCACTTCCAGATATTCAAAATTTTGAAAAAAAAAAATTATTTTTGTAAAAATAAAAAAATTATAATAATAATTCATTCATTTTTTGAATTTTTTCATCCAATCCAAATTGACACTCAATCAACAGATTAATCTCTTATCAAAATAGTCAAAATTGTAATATCGATTTCTCAATTTTAATTTATTCTCACCTAGTAGCATACCTCCCATCCAATAAATCGCAATAAGCTTTGTGTTTTGTTACTTTTGATATAAAACAATAAAACAAAGTCTCAGCTATTAAATTCTTTTATGAAATTAAAATTTTGATTGATATGTCATGGAACGTTATATTTACCTCAGAAAAGCCATTCAGTGTCCATAAACTTTATAGTTAGCTAGAGAGGAACATTTTGCTAAATATATATGTGCACTATATATATTGATTATATTTTTACTTAAATTGTACTTCAATATGTGCTTCAACTGTACTTAATGTATGTTGAATAAACCCATCATGAAAACAAGTTATGACAGCCACTGTTTAAATGTTTATATTTAAAAAAAACAACAAATTGGAGTAGAAACATACTTATATAACTGAAAGTTATTTTATAAAAATTACATTGTGCAATTTTGTGTTTGTATCCAAAATTTTTATTTTTTTTGGACAGGGTTCACTAGTTTACAGTATAAGTTGAGAGAGATTTTTTTTTCCTTGAGGAAAACTGACATGCACTCTTCTTAATTTACAAATAAATCGATTTTGAATTGAGTAAATTGAGAAATTAATTAAAACAAATCAATCATTAGTTGTAGCCCTCACCAATGTTCCTGCATGACTTACAGCAACTAAGTGACAGAGTGAAATGTCAGTCCTGAAACCAGATGGCTGATGGGAGAAAAGAGCACAAGGCCCAGCCTGACCTGTCGGACACAAACACGACGGCAATTACCCGCACGCATAGATCATATCCCACATCTCAGGAGGAAGTCAGCGGCCCCTTCAAGGGTCCGTCCAAACACAGGAGACTAATAGCTCTGCTGTTCTGACATTTTCTTAACCTTTAAAGTCATCAGCAAGAGCGCCATTCATCTTCCTTTGCAATGCTCCAAAAACAGACAAAACAGTGGGACGCCCCAGCAAAAAGAGTTATGCTAAACCAATTTCAGCAGGATTGAGACAAATGCAGACTAGGAAGGTGAACATGCGGTGAAGAGAAAGCACAAGAACGTTGGGTGTGCAGATACTACTCATTCAGAGCGATTTGCGGTACACTAATATTAGGGACCGTCCCCCTCCTGGGACAAAGTGAGGTTAAGTGCCTCAATCAAGAGCACTGTGATGATTGGAAACGCTACAGTTCATGGGTCACACAACCTGGGATCGAACTTACGACTTTTGGGACCAGCTATTTGGACGTCATGAATGCAGCGCTGTTTCTCCTTCCTTGTGAAAACAGATGCAGAGTTTTCCTGCCCTCGCTCATGAAATCACTCACACTAAGCTTACTGTTCCTATGCATGTAGGAAACTTTGTGTCACATTTGGAAGGGGGAAACAAATGGCCCCGTCCACGACTTTTTGACAGGTCACAGCCTGGAAGTATGATTCACATCTTATTTAAAAGAACAGTTCACCCAAAGTGAAAATTCTGTCATCGTTTACTCACCCTCATGTCGTCCAAGGTCCATATGACTTTCATTGAATGCTACAGGAGATGCTCCGAAGAACATCCATGCAATGAAAGCACACCGTGATCTGTCAAGCCCCACAAAGGACAAAAAACACCATAGAAGTATCACAAAAGTAGTTCAAATTTGACTTGAGCACGATATTTCACGTCTTCTGAAATAGATTTGTATATAAAATAGACTGAACTGTACATTTTTTACGTGGACAAAATGTTGCAAGATTTGACGTATAATAGACGTAAAATAGCAGCTTGGACAGTCCATAAAACATCTCCTGCTGTCAGGGTTATTATTGATAACTAAAACTATAAAAAACCGTTATGAAAAAAAAACATTGACTGAAATTTCTCATTTTAGTTTGAATTGATGTACTAAAATAATTGAAACTAAAACTGAAATAAAAAAATTATAAAATATATAATAAACAGTATATAATAAATATTATATATATATATATATATTATAAATAAAAATGAAAATAATTAAAACTAATTAAAACATACAACAAAATTATAAAAAATAACCTAACTAAAATTAAACAAAAATAAAATGTTTTATTAAAATATTTTTTTACATTTTATTAAAAATAAAACGACTTCAAAATATTACTAAAAACTGTATTAGTACCTCTGAAACTAAAATAACACTGCCTTATGTGTTCCACAAGAAGAAAGTCAATATTATGAGGATGAATGTTCATTTTAAGGTATTCATGTAAAACGGTGAACATTCTCATACAGCATGTTCATTGTGTAAGAAATCCTTTGTTAGAATCACCTTGACTTATTTTACATTGCTAGAAAACGTCATAACTCATCTGTGTGGCTTCACACATTAAAATCATCACACACCACGATGTCAAATTCGGAGTTGAAAGTGTGAATCTTGACCGCAGAGTTGTACGTTTCACTGCAATTCACACATTTCGAGTTAAACCTATAGCTCTACAACACTCACAGAGCAAAACATGCAAATATAATGCCAGAGTGTTTGCGCTGGTTGCCAGAAGGTGTTCTAGTGTGCTTATAATTTTGATCATTTGTATAAAATAACATGATAAAAAAAATACTAGTGTGCATTATCAAGCAGCATAACTGGAAATGAATGATACCAGAAGCCTCACACATTCAAGTTAAAAATGGCCACACCATACTTACATTTAAAATAGGGTGAATCTTGTTAATACAACCATACTTTCAACATGTTTATATTTATCTTTATAGTTATTGTTCTTGGTGTGAATGGGCCATAAGTCAGATGATTTCAAGTGTCCATCCGTTTGGGATGAGTTAAGCACTTCAGGGGTTTAGGAGGTTTGTTTAAACTTGGCCATTAATAATTACCCATAATGCTCCAAAACATATAAATGTAATAAAATATATTATAAATAGAAAAAAATTATATCTTCTCATTTATACCTTCCCACTTCTAAACAAGTGCCAGCATGTAGCAGTGTTATTTTAGTATTGAGATATTATTTGATTTTATTAATATTTTTCATTTTATTTTTCATTCTGTTTTCATTTTAATTTGAGTTAAAGTTTGTCATTTTTATTAGTTTTTTTAATGCTTGCCGCGACGGTGCTGACGGTGTTAAGCCGCAACACCGGTTACGTCACTTGCCCACCGCGGCACTGACCCCCACCATCGTTTAGATTTTTTTATAGTAATACAAATAATTTAGTTCAGTAAAAGAACAGACACTACAATTAAAAACTGAACGCGGCTGCTCAATGCAGCGTGCCGCACGACCGTCTCATCCCAGATCAGATTTAATTTCTCCGGTGAGGAGAGTGAGTCGAGCTGACTGACAAGAAGAGTGAGGCGAGACAGACAAGACGATCGCGGATGATTTAGTTTCGAACCGAGATGCAAAAGCGCCTGTTTGGCAATATTTTGGATTTGAAAAGCCTGTTGATTTCTGCCGTTTATCTAAGGTGATTTTGGACGTTTTTTTTAAACATTCGTTTCTTATTTAGTTGGTTCCACATTGTTTGCTGATTTTTACTATTATTTAAACTTTGTGTCATTTATTTATTTTATTTGACATCAAGGTGTATGCCGTGCCTCCAAGCTTTCTTACTCGTTTTGCTAATAAACGTTCTACGTTTCTTATATATTTGATTTTTATATTATACATGTTTATTTAGCCTATTTCCAGTTTTGTATACCTATTTAAACTTTATGTAAGTTATTTGTTATTTTATATTAGGCATAGCCTGCCCTGTAGCATGGTATATTTGTTTTGTTAATAAAAGTTCTATGTTTTATACATAGGCTAAAGCGAGTTTGACGTTGTATTGTTGTTGCACTCAAGTAATTGACGCCGACCTGCCGCTAATTCGAAAGTGAAAGTAAAATGCGCACGATGCTTTTAAGCTATTTAAAAGCCAAGTAAAGCGAGGAAAAGAGGGAACGCCCCTGCGGTGATACCGGTATTACCACACGTCGATTAACCGGTGCGAAAATTTCCTCACCGTCACAACCCTAATATATATATAGTTTTTTTTATTCGTTATTTCAGTTTTAGTTTTTGTTATTTTAGTACTTTAAGTTACACTAAATGAAAATAAGAAATGTCTTGGCAACTAGCTGAAATAAAATAAGTTCTTTATATTTGATATCAGTTAATACTAATTTCAAGTAGCCAAAATTTAACTTTAAAATCTTTAAAGCAGCTTTGAAAACAAATGTTTACAAAATACTTTACGGAAAACATATATAATTTATAATTAAAGATTTACATACATGCATTAGAAAAGTGCAAACAGCAAGCTGGTACCCCCAAATTGAATATGCTTATTTAAGTTTCCATTAGTAGAGGTTTGCCAAGCAGTGGAGTAAAAACCTCTGCACTAATCAGATGGATGGACAGATAGGAAAAACGCAAGCTATTGTGCCTTACACTCTCCTCTTAAAAAAGACCTGCTTGTTTAACTAACCCAGTCTGGAGGTGCACGGACCCCCCTTAAAACACAACACACCCCACCGCGGCCAGAGGCATCAATGACTCTCTTGTGCCTGACAGAGCACGTCACTGTGCGGCCGGGCCTTGGGAACAGCAATATTTGCTTTAATATTTCAAACATTTAGCTTGACCCATTTCACACAAGCTTGGCTGTGTTGTCCTCCAGCCCCTCTGGTCTCGCTGCAGAGCTTCTGTGCTTTACTACAATCAGCTTCCACACACGGCCCCTAACGCAGCTCCTCCAGCCCAGTTCATCCATTCATCATCCCAGCATGAGGCAGCCGATATGAAAAACCAGCAGTTCCTCATCACAGGTGTGAGTCTCCACTGAGTTTTCCCCCCCATCTATCTTTTCTCCACTTCCTGACCACAAGCAACACAGGCTGAAGTGAAGAACAGTGGTGCTATGTTTAGGATGACATGTTTTCAGTCTAACCTGAGGTTTAGTGCCTTTAGGTTTAGATTACTGTAAAAGGGTGCTAGGAGGAAACGCGAGAGAGGGCAGATTAGACTACGTATTCATTCTACATTACTATTTTCCATATTTTATAATGATAAAGTCATCCAAACCTGTCTGAATAGGAGTTGATCAAATTAAATTACAAATTAAATTTAAAAACTAAATGTCATCAAAGCAAAACATTCATTAACACATTGTTCAACTAATATTAAATTAACCCTGTAAAGCCTGACACATTAAATAAAAATCAGCAGAATAATGTAGACTGCTTACATAAAATGCATATCTTTTTTATATGTTTGCATGTTTCCATTATATGTGCATTATAAAATGCATATATTTGCATATTTTAGAAACTACAGAGCTATATGTATGTGTGTGTGTGTGTGTGTGTGTGTGTGTGTGTGTGTATATATATATATATATATATATATATATATATATATATATAATGCAAAGCAATACAATGATGATTGAGAGATGAAGCACATTTTAACATGGTTTTTCAAAAAAGTACATGGATAATCAAGTAAACATAAGTTGCTTCAGTCCAGTAAGTGTTCATCTTGAAATATTACTGACAACATAAAAGTTATTCTTATGTTTACTTTGTGAATGTTTAATGCACTCATTTATCCTTTCCACATTTTTAGAGCTCGACAGCTAATAAAAAGTCTTGCATTTTAAATTAAATCTTCCCAAACGCATTTCGTCTTGTTCTAGGCAGACATTGTCACTTGTTTGAAACATAAATCTCACTAAAAGGTGGAATTACTGCAATTATTTCCATTGTAATCAACAAAAAATGCCATTTCTAGGAGAAGCAAGGTCTAATTTGGCTCTATTTTCACTGACTTGATTAACCTGACCTCAAAGCAGCAGTGAACTTGACCTTTAGCAGCTTCAATTAAACCCAATCATGCACTAACTACTTAACATTAACTATAAAAAACACCTTCTAATGTTACACACACGCAACTGTTCAATGCAGAGAGAATTCTATTAAAACTCACAAATGTGGTCCAAATCATCCACTAAAAAAAAACTAAACTAAATTTTATTCATTCATATTCATTTTATTTTTGTAAACAAATTTCTATGGTGTCACAATTTATATTTGTCTACAAAACTGATTTCAAGAATGTAAGCATAAGTTTTTAAATCAAAATGTCTTTAAGATCATGAAAAACACAAATTCAGTCAGGTCTGTCCAAATGTAAGTGAGCTCCAGCTGTACTCAAATTTCTATGGAAAGCCATATGGGTCATAATTCGCACGCTTTCCACCGCCTTATCAATATTATTCCAAGCTAGGGTCCCCCAGTGAATTTTGTCCATTTTCACGACTTCACGATTATAAATATATTTTTCAATATATTGCAAGACTTACCATAACATTTCTTATTTATTTAACTGTTGTATAAAATAATTTCCAAATTTGCACTCATTCATGACTCGTGTGATAACTTTATGAGACAAAAGCTCATTCAGGGGCATTTTCCCCCTACATCTAGAATTGTAAGGGCTGTACTTGCCATCTTCGCGCTCTTGCAAACTGGATGCTCCGACTTGCCGGAGAGTCCTTGTAGCCATGAGAGGTGTGGCCATGTAGATGAGCAAATAAATCTGCATCTTAAGTGGCGTGTGGCGTTAACTTAACGTCGGTCGGCGTGTGGCGTTATTTTAACGCATGGTGGCGTCTGCCGTTAACTTATCGCCTAACGGCGCTTATTTAACGCCTGGCGGCGTTATGAAAACGGCGTTTTAATATCGATACGGCGGTGGAAAGCGTGCGAATTATGACCCATATGGCTTTCCATAAATTTCTTGATAATTGCACATCTAGCTGAACAATTTAATGAATAATACGTTCTGATTGCCCTGATCACATCTTTTATTCCATTTTGAGTCCATGCATAATCTCTATTATATTATTTACCAGGGCATTCATGCATATGCATATGAAGGAGGCATATTAATTACCTTTATAAGCTTTAATGTAGAGTAAAACAACATTGAAAAAATGATCATGTCCACAGCAAAAATTCTACTGCCTTTTTATTTTAGTAAAATGTTCTTATTTTCCTTAAAGCAAGACAAATTCACTACAATTTTAAAATGTATTAAAACATCTTTTAAGAGAATGTATCTTGATTACTTTATAAAAAATGTTTCTTGAGTGATATTTCAGCTATTCTCCATACAATAAAAGGGAAATGTTACCAGGACTGTCATGCTCCAACCATGGCAAAAAATTAATAAAAAGCCAAGACAGTATCATAAAAGACTATTTTCCTATATAAGTCTTCAGAAGTCTTTCTATAGCTGTGTGTGAGGAAAAGAGAGAACATTGAGCTGTTTCTGAGTAGAAATTAGCATATAGCCCCAAAAGTATGTGTGGAAAATATCACCAACCCAATGTTTCCCTGTGCTTCTGATAAAACAGCTTCCCCAGACATGCTCTTTGGGAACCCTGAGCAAAGCTTTCAAACACTGGGCATTTTTCATTAATGCCTGGAGAACTTCACATTTATCAAATGTATGACTGTAGGACACATGCAAGATGCTGAAACTTCATGCTACGAGAGATGAGCACAGCACTACAGGCCCATGTATCTTCAAAATGACATATTTAGTCAGAATTAAAACATGAAGATATATGTTACACCATTTCTGGATGCATGTGGCCCGTTTCTAAAAAAAACTAGACACTCTCATTATAATCAACATATTCTACATTATCTACACTGCATGCTCTTGATGTGATGATATCCCCAATCAGAATTTCTATTTTTGAAGTCTATTTTTCCCCATTAATCTGAAATAAAACAATTTTAGTTCCAAATTTGACATCCAACTGTTACACCAGAGAAAGATTGTAATGTTTTTGGTCTCTGGAATTTTCATTTAAACATCATTCACAATTATTTAAAGACTGCAATCTGATTCATTTCAGAGTGAAACATGCACCTGAGCGAGATAAAGACATTACAAACCCATTTTTACAACTTTTTTTTCTTCAGAATAATTACCAATGATTACTTCTCAACATGATCAGGAATGTGCATAAAAAGATACAGTAAATTTAGTTTTTAATCTGACTTGCAATAAATTTTAACATACATTACCATCACGTACCAAAAGGATGCAATAAATTGATTAAATGTGACAGTAAAGACATTTATAATGTTATAAAATATTTCCATTTCTAATAAATGCCGTTCTTTTGAACTTTCTATTCATCAGAAAATCTTGAAACAAAAATGTATCTCGGTTTCCACAAAAGTATGAAAGTTTTCAACTTTGATAACCAGTAATGTTTCCTGAAAATCAAATCAGCATATTATTATGATTTCTGAAGGATCATGTGACACTGAAGACTGGAGCAATGATGCTGAAAATCCAGCTTTGATCACAGGAATAAATTACTTTTTAAAATATATTAAAATAGAAAACAGTTCTTTTCAAATGTAATAATATTTCAGAATATTACTGTTTTTACATGTATAATTGATCAAATAAATGGAGCCTTGGTGAGCAGAAGACACTTCTTTCAAAATTCTTACTGACCCCAAACTTTTGAACTGAAAATGTTAACAAATATATAAGAGCAAACATCCACTTCAAGGAAAGACTCCAAGCTTCTCCTTCAGTAAAAGTTGTGCGTCTTGTGTCATAATATAAGGGTGTCTAGGACAGCTAATGGACCAGGGGCTGTTGAATGATGATTTAAATCAAGACACTGAGTTCGAATGGCTCTCTGAAAGAACCTTGAGGGTTACAAACACTTTTCCACCGTGTCCTTGTCCAACTCTGCAAGGTTTGCGTTTCTCAAATTGCACACGGTCTCCACTCTAGTGACTTACCGATGCTAGATATGAGAGAAACAGAGAGCGAGGGCTGACAGAATGGGGTTGAAGGGTCATGTCGAGGAGACTAATTGAGCCGACAGAGGGAAGTCACTACTTTGGTACCACATTTCAATGGTGACCTGTCAGAATCGCTGAGACTCTACAGGGGCCATAGAGTCACTTTCTGACAGCACCAAATCTTTTTGTGTAAACTTTTACATTTAATGGTTCTTATAGACAAAAACTTAGTTTCATGAGTTGTTCGGTTAAAGGAACAGTTCACCCAAAAATGTATTCACCCTCAGGCCATCCAAGATTTAGATGAGTTTGTTTCCTCATCAGAAAAGATTTGGAGAAATGTAGCATTGCATCACTAGCTCACCAATGGATCCTCTGCAGTGAATGGGTGCCGTCAGAATGAGAGTCCAAACAGCTGATAAAAACATCAGAGTAATCCACAAGTCATTTTACAATTTTAAACAACACTTCAAACAGTTACTAATCCTTCATCTATAATTCTCCAGTGAAAAGGTCATCTGGTCTGAATCAGGAGAGAAATATGCACAGATCAAGCACCATTTACAAATTACAAGACAGACCTAAACAGCTCGAAACAAATATGTGGGTGGATTTTGATGTGAGAGACAACAGGGGATGGACTAATTCACTGGAGGAACTGAAGTGTTATTATGGATTATGGACTCATATTCTGGCCAAAAGCGACTGTTTTAAGTTAAAACGGCTTCATGATAGATTTGTTTCTTACAAAAACACAGCTTTTCACTTCAGAAGATGTTAACTGATGGACTGGAGTGGTGTGGATTACTTGTGGATTACTGCAATGTTTTTATCAGCTGTTTGGACTCGCATTCTGACGGCACCCATTCACTGCAGAGCATCCATTGCTGAGCGAGTGATATAACGCTACATTTCTAGAATGCTAAATTAAAATTAAAATAAAATGCTAAACTAAAAATCTGTTCTAACGAACAAACAAACTCATCTACATCTTGAATGAGTAAACTTGAGGCAAGTAAAGTTTAATTTTTGGGTGAACTATTGCTTAGTACTAGCAACTACCTAAAACTTTCCAACAACCACCAAGAAGTGCACTAGCAGCTTATGATTACACAATACTAATTTTACTACCTATTTTACTTCCATTATCTAACATATTGAATCAGGATATTCAATGAGAAAAATGTATAGGAATTTTTTCCATCAGAAATCGAAATTTATTGGAATATATATGCATTGATAAATCATTCACAAAAAGACCAGGAACATGTCTTAAGAAATCCCGATTCGATTTGATTTCGATTCGCAAGCTCTCGATTCGATTCTTGATTTTTTATTTTTACATTCAGTGAATATAGTTTTAATACAAATGCTGTTGGTATTTCTAAAAAAAATGAACAGTAAACATCAGTTAACAAATGGTGAATTAATAAAAAGAAATTAAGAACCACATGCCTGTATTTTAAACCTATAGTTTTTTTTGTATAGGGTCCTTTTTTAAACAACAATAGGGCTCTATAAAATGTTCTTAATTTTTCTGGTAATCAGATGAAGGCATAAAACATTAATTTAATTTATCCTAATCAAATGAAAATTAAACCCTTTTATTTTTTGGCAAACAAAGTGCTGCACAACAGAGGTTTACTGTTAAAATTAAAAAGAAAACAGATGTGATTATTCTTTTAAAAATAAAGATTTATTAATATTTATTAGCAGTAGTAGACTTAAGTAGTCTTAAGACTGCTAAATAGTAATATAGTCTGACCGTAGAACGTTAAACTAAACGTTTATTTTGACGGGTTGCCATGAAGAACTTCCAGTTGCTGTGTATGTGATATGACGGTAGTTTTCTCAAATGAAACAGTAAATGCTAATGAAGTGACTCTCAGAGCAGCTGGAGATGACATTCGTGTTCATATCATCATAAAGTGAGACGGCAGAAGCTGAAAACACCACGAGTGTCATCCGCGCTTTAGTATGTGTGTAGTAAACAAAACAGTGCGCCGCACCATCCGCCATGATAAGCGCATTGCGCTATATTGATTTATAGTATTACAATAGCACTTCACCTGAGCATTGTGAATCACGCGTATGGCCATGATAAGCGCTGAATGAATGACAGGATTTCTGTTGTAACATCACGCAAGGTAAATAAGGGTGACATCTAGTGGAGAAGACTAATGATAAGATTCACCTTAATCAGATCTTGTTTTAAATGTGTGCTGAAATAAATCCCGGAAAAGATCGATTCGCGGCTTTTGAGAATCTATATCAAATCGACGTCATTTAAAAAAATTAGCAATAATCATGCTGTCTAATCAGCATCTTGATATGCCACACCTGTGAGGTGGATGGATTATCTCGGCAAAGGAGAAGTGCTCACCAACACAGATTTAGACAGATTTGTGAACAATATTTGAGAGAAATAGGTCTTTTTTGTACATAGAAAAAGTCTTAGATCTTTGAGTTCAGCTCATGAAAAATGGGGGCAAAAACAAAAGTGTCGCGTTTATAATTTTGTTCAGTGTATTTTGCTATCTATATCTTGAAAGATAAATATATTGAGTAAAATGACTCGCTATCGCCCTCTACTGGCCTGCGCTTACATTACTATTTACACCACAACAATTACATTTCCAATCAATCAGTGTTATTCATTGTAAAGTGAATAAACAGCCTTAAAACAGACATGGCCAATGGAAACAAATTTTTCAAAACCACGCAAAAAATATTACACATCATGCTGAATAATCTACTGATAACAACTTTCTGTCAAACTCACTTACGACCGCAAGCTACCTCAACACGCAGTTCTGCTTGTAAACATGGCTATATTTTGCACGCTTGCTGTGAGGAAACCCACAGGGATGCTCTTACCTCTCCGGTCAGGTGGATCCAGCAGTAATTTCGGGGTTATGGGGTGTTCAGAAGACTGCTGAGCTCTGTGAAGGCATCTGAGCTCGCGCAGACAGCACCGCCTCACACCGGGACGGACCCTACAACTGCTCATGAATATTAATTAGGTCGAGATGCTATTGCTCCGCTACATGCCTATCAGGAAGGTTTGCTTATGAATATTAATAACCTTGTGCTGACGTCGCTTCGTAGCCGTATGGCTACGGTTTGGCTCATTACATGAAGTAACAAACAATTAAAACTAATACATTCGCCTCTGGGACATGAAATGAGGGCACTAATCCAACACAGATCTTTACAAACAACAATCATTCACTGATAAATGACTACTTTATTTATTAACTAATATTTATTTTGACGACTTTTTGATTAAAGTTTCTTGATTTTTTCATAATTGTATCAAATCTCAAGCCTGCGCTTCACTGACACTGTTGTCTCGTTACTAATCAACACTAATCAAAGTGCCTAAACACTCCTATAATTTTATACTTAAATGTTCATATGAATAATGCCCATTGACAAGCAATATCAATGCTAAATTAAAAAAATGTTACCATTCAGTGATGAAAAAATAAACATGCTTTGACAAAGAATGAGCTGGTTCAAAGATCATGTGAGGTTGGATAATGTGGTATTTGGCAAAGGAACTGAGGTATTGGGGTTCAAACATTATTACAGGAAATTTGTCAACTGGAAAGCCATCAAGGCCCTTTTTGCCATCTAATCAGATGTTTTTAAAGGATTACTCGAACAAAAAATCTGTGTGATATTCTCAAAGGCAGTAAGTGCTTCTGAGGGATATGTACAGATATGTTCATAGTTCTCATGTTATGCATGCTCTCTCTCAGACCTGCCAATCAACAGAGAAATGTCATTGATTAGAAAAATGATACATTTGAATTTGCACATAAGACTGTGAGATATTGCAATATGACTGACCGATTTACTCTCCATGAGATCTGAGAAAATGGAAATTAGAAATCAGCAACCGTCCATCACAATAAGTACAGGCACTTATGTCAGTTTGAAATGAGAAGTATTGAGCTGTCAGTCACATTATATGCTGCCACATGTGTATTGAAGCTCACCATTCATTTCTAAAATCTTTGAATGATGAAGTTTACTGAAATGCCTGGAAATCACATGCTGGTATGAAAATAAACTCACTGGAGTCCTAAACGCCCCCTCTGAGCCTTCAGTATTAAAAACAGATCTCTATAAGAACAGTCAATCAATGGATGCTCGACAGCCAGAGCTTGTCTTTACATTATTAACTAATTCATCACAGATCTAAAGCATCTTTGTTATCTGATTGATTATCTCTGTTGGTTTTGTGAGCTTGTATAAAACTCAGCTGTGTCAGCATGAGTGTGTGTGTGTGTGTGAGTGTGTGTGCGTGTGTGGACACAAAGAAACAGAAAGACAGAGACGTTCACTTCATCTATTTACACATCTAAAGAAGCATCTAACATCAAAACCATGTCCGGGTCGTATTTCACCCCAAAATCAAAAGAAAGAAACATTTTTTGTATAAAATATTTATATAAAGTAAGTGAAGGCTATTTTTTTTACAATTAAAGTTATAGTTAATCCAAAATAAACAATTTGCTGAATTTACTCACTCTAGGCTATCCAAGATCCAAGATAGTTTTTTTCATCAGAACTGATTTGGAGAAATGTAGCATCACTTGCTCACCAGTGGATGCTCTGCAGTGAATGGGTGCCGTCATAAGAGTCCAAACAGCTGATAAAACCATCACAGTAATCCACAAGTAATCCACACCACTCCAGTCCATCAGTTAACATCTTGTGAAGTGAAAAGTTTGTGTTTCTAAGAAACAAATCCATCATTACTGTTAGACATTATATAACTTCAAACCGCTACTTCTGGCTAAAATAGTCTATAATCCTAAGTAACACTTCCTCCAGTGAAAAAGTCATCTCATATGAATCAGGAGAGAAATATGCACAAATCAAGCACCATTTACGCATTTATTACAAACATGCAGCTTTTTACCTTTTACCTTATTTGATGGACTGGAGTGGTGTGGATTATTTGTGGATTATTTTGATGCGTTTATCAATTTGGATTCTCATTCTGACGGCATCCATTCACTGAAGAGGATCCATTGATGAGCAAGTGATGGATTGATACATTTCTACAAATCTGTTCTGACAAGTGATGGAATGATGCATTTCTCCAAAACTGTTCAAAACATCTCATATAAATTTGTGGGGTTGCTGTCAGGAAAATAATATGTGACCCTGGAGCACAAAAGCAGTGTTAAGTCGCTGGGGTATATTTGTAGCAATAGCCAAAAAAACATTGTATATGGGTCAAAATTATCGATTTTTCTTTTATGCCAAAAATCATTAGGATATTAAGTAAAGATCATGTTCCATGAAGATATTTGTAAATTTCATTTAAATTTCCAAATATATCAAAACTTAATTTTTGATTAGTAATGTGCATTGCTAAGAACTTCATTTGGACAACTTTAAAGGCGATTTTCTCAATATTTCGATTTTTTTGCACCCTCAGATTCCAGATTTTCAAATAGTTGTAACTCGGCCAAATATTGTCCTATCCTAACAAACCATACATCAATGGAAAGATTATTTATCCAGCTTTCAGACGATGTATTTCAAAAAAATTTAGCGTTATGACTGGTTTTGTGGTCCAGGGTCACATATAACAAAGCAAAAAGCAAAATTCTTGATGTTAACTTTCGTGATGCATGTTTTTTGATCTTTTGATTTTGAAGTGAAACTGCACTTTCATAGTTATCTTCTCTATTGTTTCTTCCTCAGTTCAACTGATTATGTAACATGTAATAAATGTTTTCATCTAATAACCTGATTCTGGAATATAAAAAGTATTAAGCACATGTTTACTGTTGGACAACCTTGGTTTTAATGCCATGCATTTATGCAACATGTTTACTATATGCTATATGTTTAGATGTCAAGTGGTGACCCAACACAATACCAAATCCTCAACTCATATTTAATGTTTTCTAGGTTGTATTTTCTTTTACCATGAAAGGTTTCGTTTTCAGATTTTGGACATTTGCCCATTTGACTTCTGCCTGTTTGGACAACGTCTACCAAATGACAATGAAGTTTAATTGGGGAGTATTTTCTAACTGTGCATGATTATATGGTTAGTTATATTATTTGCATTTTGCAAGACCCACCAGTTGAGAATCACTGATGTAGTCAAAGGAGATCTAAGCGCTTTCACACATACTAGGCACAGATATTCTCTGATGGATGATTATTATAGGACGTCCGTCTCTATACCTACACACAGCACTGATGCCCTTCTATTTTCAGAGTCGCAGTGATTATAGCCTCTTTAATCAGAGCTGACAGCAAGAGCCAAAGAGAGATGTCGTATTGGAATACTGCATGGATGGATTGGAGCCAGAGTGTGTTTATGAGTGAGGCATGTAGGAGTGTGTGTGTGTGTGTGTGTGTGTGTGTGTGTGTGTGTGT